>NC_051154.1:375349854-375649516 GCF_013339745.2 Dermacentor silvarum | reverse complement strand
GCGAACGTAGACATGGCGACGCCTGTCAAAGTGTAGTATCTGTTCTTATCAGCGTAATATCGGATACGGGTTTCACTTGGACCCAAGATATTACACTAATTTTTGCAAGGACGAGGCGGAGTGCTTGAAGCCTGCTTCACCTCCGCCTCGTGTCGGCCTGGTATCGCACAGTGTTCGGGATCGGCTAACGCTTTTGGTCTACGCACATCGATCCGATGGAAGCTAGCCATATACAGCTTCGATGTAAAAGCCAGAGAAATTATCGTGTTTTTCGTTGCATCGAGTAATACTCAGGGTTTCTTTATTTTCTGCTCTGAAAATACAGTTAGCCCGAATCGAAGAGAAGCAGGACGAGTCATACTGTCCTGCTCAACCCGCAGGTACTTTTTTTGTGGTAAAATCCTAGGACTGAAAACTTTCGCTTGTTGAGCCACCGGCAATGTAGACTTCTGAAAAATATACGGAGTGATCATTTTTAAGTTTTATGGAATATTTAAATCTCCCCTCTGGCAGAGAGCAAATTCTTGCGCTTGAGCGTGATTATCGGACGATGCGGACAGTAATATTACGAGAAATCGAAACACATATTCAACTAATCTACAAAAATTCACCAAATAACTTCTGAAGTAGTTACTTTACGGCACATATTGCAATTTATGAATTGTAATGGCGAGTTTGCAAGATGTATTCACTTGAAACGAACTTCCAGGGGGACGCCAGTTCCGAGATATTATTTCCCAAAGTCTGCGACGAAATACGTGGTCGTTCCAGTAACCTTTGTGCTTCAATGTATAAAAGCGCGTTTTGTTAAAAATGGTAAGCTGAACAACCGTGCATTTTTACGGCTAGTTTGATGGCGTATATCTCGAAACTGGCGTTATTCTAGAATTTCTTTGCAATTGAATACGTCTTGCAAACCCACCGGCATCTTCCGATTAATCAAATCAGAAGATAACTAGTGCATTTTTGTTATTTAGTTGATTATGTGTTTCGATTTATCGCGGAAATAATGTCCGCCTCTTTGAATAATCAAACTCAAGGACTGGAATTATGTTATCTGCAATAGGCTATTTTAAAAAATTCCATAAAACCTAAATTATATCATCCTGTATACAGTATATTACTTGTCATAACATGATTGCCATGCTGCCGCCTGTTCAGATAAGTACAAAACCTCACTTAAACACGATCCCCACACATATATAAAACTGAAACCCGTCTCTGACAGTTGTAGTTTACTAATCATTTCGTAGACAATGTCTTCTTAGCCGATTTCAGATGCATTTGGCGTATCTGGGTTCTGAGTATCTTGTAACCATTTCTTAAACGGCCCGATCGGTTAGCTAAATTGTAGATGTATGAACGTGACAATAATATTAAAAGATACCTCGCCATTCCGAGAATACGTAGGGATAGTCAGCAACTAAGGATATGATAAAACACGAGTAGCAGTAGCCGTAAAGGAGATGGGATCTGAGTCTCTGTCGCTGTCGCCTTCTGCCGCGCCGCCGCCAATAAAAAAAAACTACTTGGCACTCGCACATATATGCGAAAACGGAATACCAAACGCCATCCGGCGCACGTCATGTGCTCGACCAGTGCATGTGTCTTCAATGACGACATGATAGCTCTCTCCGCCTCCACTAGTCTCCTACTCCCCCTCCTCCATACATCCTCTTACCCTCTGTGCCTGTAGAGTAAGAAACCACCACACCATCCAAAGTGAGTCAAGTAGCTAAAGAAAGCTGCCGCTTTAAATGACACAGAATTTTGGTATAGCAGTAGCCATGATGGACAGACAAGTGCATCAGTATCCGACCGCAGCGAGAGAAGAGAGGCTGGGTCAAAGTGCAGGCTGTAGTGAGCAGACTCCTACAAAGTATGTAGCAAACAGCTAATACTGAAGAGCAACGATGGTAGTCAGCCACCAAATTCAGAGATAACCGGCGGCACCGGCCACAGAATAAAGACACACTCAACTAGTCTGCACAATAGGGCACGGAAAAGATGAAAGATGCTCTTCCGCAATTGTTCACCAAAGAAAAGGCAAATGATTACCTCAGTGTTGTCGCTGATCGGGTGTACCAATGTTCCAAGCGATGTCCTGAAACACGTGAATATATGTACTCACGAATGCGATGAGTTAATCGCAGCCATTTTCTTAATGGGCACATACAGTTTATGAGAGGTCGAGTAATTTATTAATCACGGTTTACTAACGTATAGATACTCACAATGTACCAATGGCTTTTCTAGGGAAGCAGTATTTATGTTTGTTCCTCTGCGCATTCGCAATGGAGAAGCGTCATACTGAACGGCTATTGACTTTGTTTATAAAGAGTGGAACTTTTATTCGAAAGAAGTGTCAACAACCCGAGCGAGCTATAATGCCATCTAAGTATAGAAATGCGCAGACTTATGCTAACTCTTTCGTCAGCATGAGTAGACATAACCAGAATGTAAATATTGGTTTGCATACGACCGCGTAGAGCAGAAAATATTACCATGGGGTCAACATTAATGTACAATTTTATATCGACGGGAGAATGTTATAAGAAAGACGTTTTTTGAAATTTACATACATAAAAAGCCTCCGTAGCGCTGTGTGCGCCCGGAAGAGCAGGATACTGCGGCGCAGATTTACACCCTCAGTTCCCGAAGAGGGGCGCGTACATGCAACTGTATTTGGGTTCGTCCAAGGCCTTGTCAGAGTCCAGCAGGATGACTCGAAGAAGATGCGTGGCAAGTTGAGGCCAACTGCAAGCTGCCGTACTTGCAAACCTTAAAGAAGTTCTGTGCCCTGAGTTAGCCAAGAAGACCTCGCACATTGCGTCGGACGCGCCTGTTCTTGTCAACGACGCTGATGGGTCACCACGACTGTCACTGCTTGGGGGAACCCATCGGTGCCAGCGCAGCGACGCGGCAGCCGTGGACGCCTCGTCCTGTACCTGCTGCTTGGAAACGAAGAGCACCCAGTGAATCGCGGAATTTCACTGTGGCCTCTGGCTGGCAGTTCATCACCAGACCACACCCGAGGGGCAACCGTTGCTTGTCTGCCACTTGCACGCGACTCCTCCTCGGGGGTTCTGTGCATCCTGCTTGACGCTTCGTTCCTGGCACGATGGACGATGACGCTGGACGGGATTTGGCATGTAACTGACGACACCCAGGTGGTCGCGCAGCAGTAGGTGACCCGGGAACACAGCGACGGAGTCGGCCATTGCTGCATTGTTACAAATTGCGTTATGCGGAACGAGGGCATTGCGGAACGATCATCGTTCCGCAATGCCCTCGCTTATTTCTCTTGCGGACAAATTTGATACTGCACATCTGCGACATGTGTCGTTCCTGAGAGTTTACATGCGCGATTTATTGTTGATCGCAATGCTGTGCCGCTTATTTATAACAATATTTCACAAAACGGAAAAGTCACATCGTCATCTCATTGGAAAGTCTCATGGTTCTACGTGGACGGGACTTTTCAACATTTATCAAATTAACACGCATTATGAAGATAACGTTGAATGCAGCCAAGAAAAGTATGGGGGAATGGACCGTTATTACCTGTGAATGGAGACTAATATATATGGAATACTTTAATTTCGCATTCTTTGGAAAAGAAAAATGTCAATTCAATTGGACGAAAGAAGCGAGTCTTTTCCTCGGCTTTTACATGCAAGCATTTCTTGGGGAACATTTGCCACTTTGAGAGAACCTTTATATATATATATATATATATATATATATATATATATATATATATATCCGCCTACGTCTTAGTGCTCTCATGACCGTTCCGTGAACTTGGTATGTTCAAAAATTGGCATAGTATAACAATAGTGTAAGACGAACTTAATGATAGGTCATGACATAAATGTCATGATATCCATGTCATGAAAGTCATCAAACACCAGTCTACATCTTGGTGCTGTCATGGTCGTTTCGTTAATTTGGTATGTACCAAATTGGAATAGTATGATAAGAGTGTATGACGTACATAAATGATAGATCATTACATGAGTGTCATGACATATGTGTCATGTAGGTCATGAAACAGCCACCTACGTCTTGGTGCTCTCATGAGTAAAAAAATCCCCAAAGTGGCAAAGAATCGAGATTTAATGATGGTAATGGGTGCAAGTACGGCTATAATAGTAACGATGATGATAGTAGACTACAATAAGGGCTCAATAATGACCATGTCTCGGCAAAAAAGGAGAATGACTTAGCGAAGAAAGTTTGACACTAAAAAACCACCGGAATGGGTTCGGATGTGTGCACTAAGTGAAGGAAACACTAAAGGATGATGGTAGAATTCATATTCATGAGCACTACTCAGCAAAAATGTCAATGACTGAGCGAAAAATGATGAACACTCAAAAACCACTGAAATAGGTTTGTACGTGGGTACTAAGTGAAGGAAACACTAAAGGATGATGGCAGAAGTCATAGTCATGAGCATGACCCAGCAAAAATGACAATGACTAAGCGAAAAATGATTAACACTCAAAAACCACTGGAATGGGTAAGGACGTGGGCACTAAGTGAAGGAAACACGAAAGGATGAAGGTAGAATTCATAGTTATGAGCATGACCCAGCAAAATGACAATGACTAAGCGAAAAATGATTAACACTCAAAGGCGACTGGAATGGGTTCGGACGTGGGCATTAAGTGGAGAAAACACTAAAAGATGATAGTAGATGCTGTAGTCATGAGCATGACTCAGCAAAAATGACAATGACTCAGCGAAAAAAGATTAGCACCCCAAAACCACTGAAATGGGTTTGGACTGACATGTCGCGCTAGAAGAAGACGACAACGAAGTGCGCGCGCGAGTGCACGGGACGTGATGGCACGATCGCGAGCTGGTCATTGAACGCTGGCTAGTTGTTGACTGCAACGCCTAAGCTATGCCGCTTAACATGTTCATCTTTCCTTGTTGGGGATATTCGATGTTAATGTTCTTGTTCGTTCTTGCCTCTTTCCGTTTTTTCAGGCACGCATTTTCAATGTGTCCGCGTTTCTTGCTGTAGTTGCAGGAAGCTGTCTCGAACTTGCAAGTGTCCGGACTATGTTGCGCATCACAACGCCAACAGCGTTGCTTCTTCTTTTGGGAAGAGGTACTCGAGTGACCTTGGTTTTCCGTCTTGGAGATGCTTGTGCAGGCTTCTTGAATCTCTTTGAATTTCGCTTTCACGTTTCTCAGGTCTTCGACAGCGTTCTCAGCTCGCAGTGCAATGTCAAAGGCTTTCTTGAATGACAAGTCTTTTTCCGCGAACAGCCGTTGCTGGACTTGCTAGTTCCGAAGACCGCAAACGAAACGATCACGCAGCCTTACCTCAAGAGGCAGGATTGTTGCATTGGCCGCATTGTCTGCGCTTATTCCAAAATTGCACTCTGCTGCTAGCCTCTTGAGCGCTGTGACGTAATCACTGACCGTTTCATCGTGCCGTTGGTCACGTCGTTGGAAGCGTGCCCTTTAGAAGACTTCAGAAGGTTGCGGATCAAAATGAGCCTTGAACATTTCAACTATGTCATCGTAGCTCACTTGGTTGGGCTGCTTGGGTTGAACGAGGGCGCAGACGATGTCGTAAGTCTGTTCTCCGCACAACGTTAGCAGATGAGCACGTTTCTTGGAAGCGTCCGTAATGTCGTTAGCCTCGAAGAAGAACTGTAGCCTCCCATACCAGGATCTCCAGGAGCCAGAGCAGCCACTGAATTCGGGTAGCCGACCAAAGTCAGGCGCTGCCATGTCGTTCCGAACCTTGACGTCGGTGAATTGCCGATGAGCCAGAGTCTTCCTCGTCGCCAATTATTACGTCTGTGCAGCAGGTTGTGGCTGCCGATGACTTATTACAAACAAGGAAACATGAACATGTTAAGCGACAGAGCTTAGGCGTTGAGCCGATTACCATTGCCAGAAGGTCTCGATGAACCTTGGTATCCGAGGCATGGTAGCCATGAAAAAGGGCGCAAGGAGCTACGTATGGTGGCCTGGAATCGACAAGGTGATCAAAGAAACGGTGCGACAGTGCAGTGAATGGCGTTCGACGCAGAAGAGCCAACCCAAAGCTCCCATTCCCACCTGGGACCGTCCCCAGACACCATGGCACACGGTGCACGTTGACTTCGCGGGGCCGCTACTCGGGCGCACCTACTTTGTTGTTGTGGACGCACACACAAAGTGGGTGGAAGCTCGGCACGTGACGCAAGCAACATCCGCGGTTGTCATGGATGTGCTCCGAAGCCTGTTTGCAACGTTTGGCATTCCCCGAAAGGTCGTCTCCGACAACGGAAAAGCCTTTATTTCCACCGATATAAAGCATTTCTTCACGGCAAATTGCATTGAGGCTATAATATCACCAGTGTACCACCCTGCAACAAACGGCCAGGCAGAACGCTATGTGGCAGAGCTGAAGAGAGCACTCCTGAGGGATACAGACAAGTCCATACACTGCCGACTTGCAAGATTCCTGTATCGACAACACACAACTATACACACTGCCACAGGGATGACATCTCCGAAAGCCATGTTCGGGCGAGAACTTGCTCTCTTGATCTGCTCAAGCGGGAGCCGGAGATACAAATCCCTGAAAGCCAGGAGACATTACCGAAATCACGTCGTTTCGCAGTAGGGGAGAGAGTACTCATCCTTCAATTTTTGAAAAAGCCGGATTGGATTGAATGCGAAATACTGTGCCGCGTCGGACCACGATCCTGGCTGGTAAAAAGCGACCAAGGAAAGGTTCGGCGTCACCTAAACCACATGAAGAAGACGAGCCAGACCGGACAAGTAACCCAATCACCGATAGATTGGACCATAGCAGACGATCTCTCAGGCACCACATCAGAAGAGACACCGTCGAATTCGGCCGTTCAACGGCCTGACTCGCTCGACAGGCAAGACAACACTTCCCTGCAACCGTCGACTTCGACGTCACAAGCAGGAACCACCCGGAAACAGCGACCACCTGAACTTACGCGTCCTCCAGACCGCTATGGAGACTTTGTTCAAGGGAGGAAGAATTGACATGTCGCGCTAGAAGAAGACGACAACGAAGTGCGCGCGCGAATGCACGGGACGTGATGGCACGAGCGCGAGCTGGTCATCGAACGCTGGCTAGTTGTTGACTCCAACGCCTAAGCTATGCCGCTTAACATGTTCATGTTTCTTTGTTTGTAACAAATAATCGGCAGCCACAACCTGCTGCACAGACGTGACACGGACATAAATGATAGGTCATGACAATAATGTCATGACACACGTGTCATGTAGGTCATAAAAGAGTCGCCTATGTCTTGGTGCTTTCATGGTCGTTTCGTTAACTTGGTAGGCTTCTTGGCATAACATCGATTCCGACAGGGCGTGGGATCTGCCGGCTTTTTTTAAACCTTTTCCTTTATTAAAAATCTAAAGTGCATCACAATTTTAGACCTTTATCATAACTTATTCTACATTTTCAAGTCCGAAATTGACTGGTTATCTCTGGTGGGCTTCGTTGTCTGCTGCATTCGTATGCATGGTTACTAAAATTCGAGCCTCTCGGTTGCCGTCATTTTCCACGCCCAATAAGTGGAAAGTCTTTTTTCGTTGGTCTAAAAAATGTATTTTATTACAGCTGCTGATGTAGAACAGCTATCTACCACCGGCGTCAACTAGTACGTGAACTTTTTTAATTGAAGGCAACTGGTCAATAAACCCATACATGCTACCTGAAGGCATCAAATCTGCCTGATTCGAGACTGTCGTCGTTACGTAATAAATGAGAAGAAACGAAATCGAGGGGCCCAATTTTATATATATATGTATGTATATATATATATATATATATATATATATATAATGTGTGTGTGATGAAAATGTGTGCATGAGAAAATTTCGTAGCTTTATGCGACACGCGGTTTTGGCTGTGTGGCTAAATAAAACGCTAACGGGGCAAGATTTTTCGAATTGAAAAGTAAACTAGAATGTCTTTGTACTTGCGCAAGGTGCTACAACGGGTCATCGCCACGACTGTATTATCATGTCGCATTGCATTTTTTTATATTCAGAAACAGCCCGCACCTTTAAAAGCTCTTATTTGAATAAAGCTATAGTTGGAAGGAAATAGGCTTGTGTTTAGATTTGATTAAATGGAGACCGTAAAGCTGCATCCAGCTGCATCCAGCTGCATGTGCAAGAGCAGCTCTGAATCAGCTGTATATGGCAAATAAGCTTCGTACCTGGCACTCGCTGCGTCGATAACTCGCCTGGTATGCTGCCCACCGTATACCGAACCGCGGAGACCCGTATAAGCACCGGCAAGGCTCCCAAATGCGAGAGCAGCGCACCGGGGAACTTGCTTTCTTGCTTCCTATACCATGGCGCATACCCACCACGGGGGATTGGCCAAGAAGCCGGCGGTTAAACAGGTGGGGCGGGGGGAGAAAACTTTAGGGAAAAAGAATTGTGAGGGTACAATTGAAATTATTCAATGAAGCTAACTGATGTTACCGCCGTATTTTATTTTATCTTATAGGGAACCATCCATTTGACCAAACGCAAGCCGCTCTTCTTCCTCTTCAAGGCGACACGCGCACACAGTCACTTTGAAATGGCGGCAAGGGAATATATTTTTTGTAAAAAAGCGTTACTGTTTCTTAATGTTACTAAATTTCTGTTTGCGGTTGCGCATGTTTAAAACATTCCGTTAAGGATTTACCTATTTTTTTCTTTAGAATGAAACTCTGGTAGTTGTGCCCTTTGTCATTTGTGAATTTCAATTAGGTATAGATGAAGGAAAACATAGTGTAACGGATGGGATGGATTTATTTACAAGAATGATGGATGGTTAGCGTAGCGCAAGGGACAGGACGGTCATCCAAGCCCAAGAGACAGCGGCCAGCCCCTCGCGTACACTTATACTTCCTCTCCTTCGGCTGCGCCGAGCAGCGTGACAATTTCTCCCAGGGCAGACGAAGCTCTCCGAGCGAGTTACATAACCCGATGGTGGTGCAGTTTGAGTCGGGCGACGTGCACGACTTGCGTGTTACGTGAGCGCCGGTTGTACGAAGTCACTCTCGCGATGACGTAGGTCACGTCACTCAGTCGTTTCAGTATGACGTATGGGCCAGTGTATCGAGAAAGAAACTTCGTGCAAAGCCCCTTTTTCCGCACAGGTGTCCAAAGCCAAACAAAGTCCCCAGGAGCATATGTAACGAGCACATGTCGAGCGTCATAACGAGTCTTGGCACGATCTTGAGAGGAGCGAGTCCTGAGGCGGGCCAGTCGACGCGCTTCTTCGGCACGACATAAAGTCTGGCCTAATGAGTAGTCTTCAAGTGGGGACCAGGGAAGGATGGTGTCGATAAAGCTTTGGGGGTTGCGAGCATAGAGAAGAAAGAAAGGCGCATAGCCGGTGACTTCGTGCTTGGCAGTATTGTAAGCGTACGTAACAAATGGCAAGATTGAATCCCAGTTTTTGTGATCGGTGGAAACATAAATGGCAAGCATGTTGGTCAGCGTACGATTTGTGCGCTCAGTGAGTCCGTTTGTTTGCGGATGGTAAGGGGTCGTATGCCGGTAATCAGATCCACAAAGACGTAGCAGTTCTTCAACAACGTCTGCCGTAAACTGCCGTCCACGATCACTAATCACAACGCGTGGAGCACCATGGCGGAGAATGACGGAGTACAGCTGGAACGATGAAACATCTGCTGCTGTAGCCGAAGCGAGCGCCGCCATCTCAGTATGCCGGGTCAAATAGTCCACAAACACAATAATCCAGCGATGACCGGAAGTAGACTTGGGAAAGGGACCTAGCCAGTCGACACCAACTTTTTCAAATGGCACGGTCGGTGGTTTAACTGGCTGCAAGGCACCCGCAGGAGGCGTCGTTGGCTGCTTATGGCGTTGGCAATTGGCACAGCTGGAAACGTACTGTTTTACCGCCTTCCAGAGCTTGGGCCAACAGAAACGCTGGCGCCGTCGGTGAAGTGTCCGAGCAAAGCGAAGGTGGCCTGACGTGATGTCATCGTGGGTGGCGTGAAGTATCATAAGCCTCAACGTCTGGGGAACCACGAGCAGAAGTAGAGCGCCTTCAGCAGAATAATTCTTCTTATACAATAAATCTTCAAAAATAATGAAAGGTGAGCCGCGTGCAGGTGACCGAGCGGCGTGTTACGTCCCGCACAGGACGTAACAGTTCACCGCCAACTCCGCGAAACGTGGTACTTCCATCCCAAGCAAACATCACTTTCGGTCCGAGGCGATTCTTGAACGCAAGACACATCACAGACACAGAAGCACCAGTATCTACTAAAGCCACAGTATTAAGACCATCGACACAAACACAAACTTTGTTCTTTACCATGACGACAGACGGAGGCATTTGAAAAAGTGACCGTCCCGCGACCTCACCTCCATCGGTCGCACCAGCTAGTTTCCCAGCTGGGGCGGCGTAGGCGAGCGGCGACGTGGAGATGGCGATCGACGTGTCTGAGTCGGCGGTGGAGTCAGGCTGTGGTCGGACACGGGGGAGTCATTCCTTGGCATGTACGTGTAGTCTAGATGTGGCCGGCGGAAAGGGACAAATGGTTGCCAGGATGTAGCTTCCTGCATGCGAGGCGGATATGCGCGATCTCGCATTGCCCGTCGCGTTCCAATCCGTGAGCACTACCTACTAATGTATTAGTGAGCTCCCTCAAATGCGACCATTCCACCTCGTAACGACCAGCGCGCAGCCGAGCTGTGCCTCTCTGAACGTCGAGCGAGAGGCTAAATTTAGCTCCGATTGCGTCATGCGTGGGGCGACAACAGCGCCATTTGCTCACGCGACATGATCGACTAACGCCTTTATTCCCCTAGAGAACGATAACAATATCGCGTGTGTGGGTAGTAGGTTTGCAAAGATAGAAGGGATAATAGTACATAACATTATAATATTACAATAGTATAGATGCCGTTTTAGCAAGAAACGTTCTCTGACCGATTTGAAAATGTTTCACGTCAAAACGTTATTTTTGCGTGACCCTGAACGAACCGGAACGTCACGAATTTTTTACAAAATCGAACGAAAATAAAAATAACAAAGCCACCTTCTCTGGAGCTTTGCATTCATGCACTGCCTGCTGTTGTGTTCTATAGTATATGCTACCTCATTTATGAACGCACATGACTTTCCCATAATTTTATGAGTGACAACACCGGTATTAGGGTTTTCAACGTGTCGCTTGCCGGCACTCATGAATGCTTGAAATGGATGATCGTCAAATAGTACTTCGTTAGGAACCACTTCCTCGTAGGACCATCGCTATTCGTTATGTTGGTATGTAAACTGAAGTAAGTGCGATAGAAAAGACGTATTGCTTCTGAGGGCCTGCTTCCACAACGCGATTTTTAAAGCGGACATTTATAAGCCTCCTATCGCATGTTGTTGAAAATGTTTATAGTAAAGAGGTTCGATGTCCCTTCTTGGTATGTGGTGACCACGGTGTAAGAAGATCGGTGTTCCGACGGCGCGCCCGCACTGGGGCGAGAGAGCGGCCACTTCGTGTGACCGGAAGTGAGCGCCGATACTAGGGGCAGCAAGTGTTCAGGAGGCCTTGGAGAAGCGGCGCAACAGTGAATAATTTACGACCTCCGTCAGCATTTAAACACCCATACCCAAAGATATGCAATTTTTCGTTATTTAGACGCCAAATCCTGAGCAGGTAGAAGGTTTCATGCCACTTACAGTCAAAATACCGTCATTTCGAACACGAGAGAGACGCGTCGTCTGCTCGAGCAGACGGCGCGCTGCGCTTACCGCTGCTCGCCGCGTCTGAGTCAATCGGAATGTCGGCAGAAATTTAAAGGGACGTTCCTCCAACCAAGTAGAGTCGTTTTAAGCAAGCGAACGACATAAATTCATCGAAATAAAGCACTTCTGCCGCGCGTGCCCATAAAAGCGCCAGCAAAGCGAGCGAAAAAAGTTGCAGTGGCTTAGCTCGGCTATGCCAGGATAAACGTAGCGTTAGCAAAGGTTCAGCTGATTATTCTTAGCTTTCCTGGTTGTCTAGATTGTCAAGGATTAGCTTGATTGTCATGCTTACTGTCATGCTTACTGTTGCTGCAAGCGTGGTCGGGCACGTCGCTCAGCCTCCTGGCGACGCCGCTTTGCTAGACGTTCGTCCCTTTGCTCCAGTGTCTCCGCAGCACGTTTAGCCTTCTTCTGTTCATTCCTCCTACGCTCAACCGCTAATTGCCAGGCAACGACTTCGGGATCCGATGAGTCAAGCTTCTCCGTTCTTCTGCGCTGTTGAGCAGCATTTGCGCTCTCCTTCTCCATGGCTATACCACACTGGCAAACGCCAGTCAGAAGCGCAGCGGCTCCAGCGCAGCTGTCAGACGGCGACTGCACAGCGAGCGCGCGCCGGCGCCAGTGCGTCTACCACGACTACGACGTCACTCCTCTGGAATGCGCAGACCGGCGGCGGTGAGTCGCGCGCGGCGGCAGCGGAGCGCGCGAGAGGTGCCGGCTCCGGTGGCTCCGGTGCGCAAGCCGTGTGACATCACTGATCCTTGCGCATGCGCAGCACGGCTCTTGATGTGCCGCGCGAAACGGGCTTGGCTAGGCCAGTGTAGCTAACGCTACAAAAGTGCCCTTAAGAAAATATGAGATGAGTTTCACATGAAGGTCTGATGACTTTTGACATTACAGCCAAATGATTCTCTATTGTCTTCTTCGGAAATATTCTGATGTATTCCTAATGTCAATCTAAAACATATTGGCCACCGTCGTTCTGATGCATACTTGATGAGTGTTTTTCTTGTGAGCATGAAATGTCTTCCTAATGCGTGCTCCCAAGCAGTTTTCGTGTGACCGTGTCATGTCTTCCTAATGAGCTTCTGCTGAGTTCATACATTAGATTGCTGGCATTCATAGAATTCCTAAAACAAAATTAGCCACCACGTGTGGCAACATTTTCTGGTGTGTCTTTCGCGCTTGATATACATATATCAAGCTTTGATGCAGCACTTTTTCCTACATCCAACATGTACGTGGTCCCGTACATTGCTGCACATTAGACATTTCTCAACGAAAAAAAGTTGATAAAAACATTTATTGAGCATATACCACGCTTCCTTAAAGAGAGAAGGAAGTTAAATCTAAGGAACACACAGTATCTGTCTGGTTACGAATGTGGTATTTTCCTTTCATTTAGTCACCCTGCTAGTCTTTCAGGAGAGGCTGTTTTTGAGGTGGAGGGTCGTCGTCTTGAAGCGAGTGCACGTGTATCCTGCATGGTGAAAGGACAGAAAATAACAACACTTGGCAATGAACCACAGGAATACATACTGTATCACTTGCTGCGGAACGATTTGGAGATGTTAGTTGTGCGAAAAGTTTATGCGATGTTGGTTCACATAAAGTCGTTGAGTAACCGCGGTGTATACTTCTCTATGATCCCCTGGCGTGGAAACAAGCATAGGAGTGCTGGTGTACGGGCAACCCAATGCAACCCCGAGACATTTAAGAGCCAGCCATTATAGAATATTTGCATGAGCTACCGGCATAGTTCTCATCTATTTCAAGTCCACTATGCCATGCCTATGTTGGCCTATGTCCACTATGTCCCACCGATGTTGGTGCTCTTCTAGGCACATGTTGAGGCAACGGCCAGTCTGCCCCATGTAAATCTGACCAAATATACACATGATCAAAGGAATAGACCACACAACCCCTGACGGATACAAGAGAAGTTTGGTGGTATCTTTAACTAAGCAAGCCTTCCTTGGTGGGTGTCTTTATCAATTCGCTTGTGGACTGCTATGCACATATATAACCAGAAAGAAATAATGTAGGCAGGATATGAACGACACTTCGTAAGTGAATTGTGAAAGGTGAGCCGGTAAGCGAGACTTGCTTGGTTAAAGATACCACTAAATTTGTCCACTGTGTGTCCGAGGCAGTGTATTGTACTCCTTTCACATGTGGTCAAATCCACATAGTGCAGACTGGCTGATACCTAAATATGTACTTAAGATATCAACCATATTTGACTCAAAAGACCAGTATGCTCATCCGTCTTGGCCGTGCATTGCAGCAATAGGACTGCTGGCCAGATTACGATCGTCACCTATTTTTCACCTACAGTAGAAAATTGACACGTAAAATCAGTGAGGCATACCGCATAAATAAAAAGACTTGTGAGCCAGCCCCATTAGTAATGGTCTCCCTTCTCTCACAGTGTAAATTTTGTTCTGAAAATTTACATGAACTGACCGGCAAACTCAAAAGGACGCTACAAATTTCACCTAGTGGACATGGCTGGTTCTCAGAAAATGCACAAATACAGGGATGGGTATCTGTTCGCATACTGTAGTAATAGTTGGCGCAAGTTAGCTTCGACATTTCTGCCATACTTCAACTGTCACAAGGCTACACCTTCACATTTCATTTCAAGAAATTTAAGCTCATCATATGTGTATTTGCCAGTGGCAGTTAATCTGAGAACAAGACAGAAATTATTGTAAATAGCAATGTTAAAGTAACAATGGTAAGCAAAGGTAAGCACGCTGCACACTTAGACCTTTGACATATTTGGCACACTACCGTTCGAATTCTAACATGCACAAGAACTACACATGCGTGTAGCATAAACAGAGAAAAAACGCAGAAATAAAAGCTACAGCATAAGGAACAGTTTTAAAACAATAAAACCAAAATAAGAAGTGTAATATACTGTGTGCAAATCAAAACTAAAACTGAACTTGCAGCCAAGTGATTGGAGCGAGAAAAAAATGCTAAACATCAGGACATTTTAGGTTTAGTTTTATGCAGAACACGATAATGTGTGCATAATATTATGAACACAAATGCGCAGCAAGTTGAATAAAGTTGCATAAATATTTAGCCTATTTAGTAAGCTGAGTTGAGTAATATGTGAATAAGCTTATGCAAAAATCATACCGAGATCGTACTTTCTGGTACACGTACACTTCATACATACCTGACATGACATCCAGATTACACGCCGTGCTGCTGCAGCCATGGCTGCGGGATCCTTGCATTTCCCTGTCATTATGTGGACACTGCTAGAGGGTCACGGTTTCACCACTGCAAAATGAGTTCTGTATTAACTGATAGCATTGATTGACATAATGAACACATGTAAGGTGCACATAAAAACAGTCACGAAAACATGCCTGCACTAGTGCAGGGTGGCAACGGAGCACAAGGTCTAGTCACTGAAGAATGTCCTGATAATAGGGACCCCTTCATCAAAGTAAAAATTTAAACACGCACGCAGCAGAACATACAAGAAATGTTTGTTTACATACTAGAGTTTGCTTTCATGACTTAGTTTAAACAACTTTCCCCTGCCATGTTTATTTACGTCAAAGTTATGGCAACACCCCTTGTTTTGAAAAGAACGCTGTACTAGTAGCAAGCTGTGACTGCTTACATTTTAGTTTTCTCCTCAAACTGCTCGTAAACCGAAAACCTGCTAAGCAGAGATTATTTACAACGTCGAACGGTTTATAAGCGAAAAAACGTAATTGCCGTAGGTATCGGTAAAGAGACAGATGAGTCATTATTATGCAACTTCACCAGAAAAGCGGAATCCCACGCACAGGTGAACACGATTATTTCCGAAGGTAATGTTCCCCCCCCCCCCCCCAATGGGAAGAAAAGGCTTATCAGGATATTCAATTTCACATCAAAGCAAGAAATTTGCGTAACTAAATTCTGACAAACAGCGCGCAGCATGCACAAGCACAGGTTTCACTGTTGTCGCAGAAGTTTTATTTCCTACGTTCGCAAGGCATGCTATGCACACACGAGGAGCACACATAACACACGTGTACTTAGCAAGCACGACTGCTTACCTTTTCAATGGTACGACGCTCTCCAAGTTGCCGGTGCTGCGTCGACATTACTCCCATCATAGATGTCGCTGTGTAGTGGACGAGCTGAGGCACGCTAACAATATGCATTATTTCTTTTCGACGTCCACCCAAATTTCCACGACAACCAGACAAAGGCCACGGCATGAAAATCGTTGGTCCACATTTACCTGGCGCGCCACGCATACGGCGAGTTTGCAGCGAGACACAAGGTATCTACTGGCACTTTTGTGCACGCTAACTACGTCCTGTTTCATTACAGCAAACATAAAAACACACGATCAAGCAACACATCGTAAGCAGCACAGTTGCAGCTCGCACAGTCGACCGCCATCTTGAAGACTGGATGGATGGATGGATGGATGGATGGATGGATGAGGCTGAACCCTTTAAATCGGGCGGTGGCATACGCCACCTAGCCATGACTATTAACATAATTTGTACTTTGTGGTGGGTGAAATTTCACCCCTGCCTTGATTTTATCCACCAATCAGATAACCTCTGTTTGGTTATTTCTACCCGCTTAAAGTCTATTTTGCCTTCGCTGTCCCTAAACCCCAATGCTTTGAAAAAATCAGCCCCGTTGCCTTGCACTGTAGGGTTAAGCCCTTTACAGAAAAGTATGAGGTGTTCAGCCGTTTCCTCTTCTTCTCCACACGCACAGCACAACGTGTCTATACCTTGGAACTTGACTCGGTACATCTTAGTCCGCAATACTCCCGTCCTGGCTTCAAACAACAAAGAGCTTCCCCTAGAATTATCGTAGATATATTCTTTGGCAATTTCTTGCTTGAAAGTTCGGTATGTTCCCAGTGCTGATTTCGTCTGCATCCCCGTTTTCCACAGACCCCTCTCTGTTTCCTTAACCTTTTTCTTAACCGCTGTTTCCCTGTCTGCATCCCTCATGCAGTCCAAATATTTGATTGACAGTTTTCTGGTCAGCTTCCTCCATTTTGTATCAACATTCCTCATGTACAAATAACTGAAAACTCTCCTTGCCCACCGCTTTTCTGCCATTTCTCTCAATCGCTCCTCAAATTCTATCTTGCTGCTGGCTTCCCTGCCCTCGAATGACGTCCATCCCATGTCACCCTGTACCCCCTGATTTGGTGTATTTCCGTGTGCTCCCAGAGCCAGTCTACCTACCCCTCGCTGCTTAACTTCCAACCTTGCTCGAACCTCTGATCTCAGGCACAGGACCGCATTGCCGAAAGTCAAACTAGGGACCATCACCCCTTTCCAAATCCCTCTCACCACTTCGTACCTATTGTAATTCCACAGTGCCCTATTTTTCATCACAGCTGCATTTCTGCTACCTTTAGCCGTCACATATTTTTCATGTTCCGTTAGGTACTCAGCCCCATTGTTCATCCACACTCCAAGATATTTGTACTTATCCACCACCTCCAGCGTAACCTCCTGTATCCTATGCTCGCTGCCCTGATTATCATTAAAAGTCATGACTGCCGATTTTTCTTTACTAAACTTGAAACCTAAGCTATCTCCCTCTTTACCACAGATGTCCATTAATCTCTGCAAGTCTTCCTTGCTGTCAGCCATAAGTACAATGTCATCCGCATACATCAGTCCTGGTAATGACTGTTTAATCCATTCTCCTTGCTTGAAATAGGAAAGGTTGAAGCCAAGTCCGCTCCTCTCTAATTTTTTCTCTAATCCTTGTAAATATAGCATGAACAACAGAGGTGACAGAGGGCACCCCTGCCTAAGCCCCTGCTGTATCTCTATAGGCCCAGATACCTTGTTTTCCCATTTTATAAGCACCTTGTTACTTTTATAGATATCTTTTAAAAGATTTCTTACTCCATCTTCCACCTCTAGAGTGCCCAGTATGTCCCACAAATCCTTTTGGATTACACTGTCATAGGCTCCCTTGATATCCAGAAAGGCAAGCCATAGGGGCCTGTGTTCCTTTTCTGCTATTTCAATACACTGTGTCAATGAGAACAGATTATCTTCTAACCTTCTTTGTTTTCGGAACCCATTTTGTAGTTCCCCCAGCACCTCCTCGCTCTCCACCCATGCCTGCAGTCTGTCCTTTATAATCTGCATCACCACCCTTGTAAACCACTGACGCCACTGTTATGGGACGGTAGTTGTTTATGTCGGCTTTGTCCCCCTTTCCCTTATATATCTTGCTCATCCTGCTCAGTCTCCACCCGTCGGGGGCTTTACCGTCCATTATCATTTTGCTCACTGCCTCTCTTAATGCTTTCTTAGATTTTGGGCCCAATGTCTTTATCAACATAATTGGGATGCCATCAGGACCTGTCGACGTGCTACTATAAACCCTCTTCTCTGCCCTTTCCCACTCGCTTTGTGCCAGTGGAGCCACTGCACTGTGCCAGTGGAGCCACTGACTGAGGAAAAACAACAGCGCCACCTGCATACTTGTGAAGTTGTTGTGGCCTCCGTGATGCCAACAATCATAACCAGTGAACTCATGTTTTGTGCCTTGTTACGACCAGCTACCTATGTATGTTGCGAGGCAAAACAAACCGCCGAACAGTCCACATTTTACGCATAGTTTATCGTAGAAATAAATTCTATGACGTATTTTTAATTTTGGATTGCTTCCGCCGTCTGCAGCTAGCAAACGCATGGCCTTAGAGATCTGGTTATGTTATCCTTTGAAAGCTGTCGCTGGGGCGTGATATGAATGATTTCGACTGCCTGCGCCGTCACTTCGTTTTAGATGACTTCCTGGTGTCGTTAACATCAGCTGTAGGCTCAGAAATTGGCGAAACGATCTCTGTAGTGTGCCTCTATCGTGGTTTTCGCATAAACCCCAGGATTAGTTTTAAATCAACACTTTTGGCAAACTATGTAACACTGCGATTGGCCTGTGAATTGCGCTCGATATGATAGACCAATAATCTGTATTATTAGCCCCCCCCCCCCGCCCCCCCGCCCCGCGCCAAAAAAAAAGCAGAGCGCTTCCACTATGTGAAGATAGAAGACCAGCGAGGCTCTTGGTTTTGCTTCATTATATTTACATTTTTTATTACTTTGGTGGTTATGTTTGGCTGGAAAGACACAACACATAACTTCGTTGCATCGCCGTGCGCCGTATACTGTATGTGCGAGTGAAAGCGAGTTTAGGCGACTAGATTCGCACCACCTCGCACCATCGGCCTCAGCACGTTGGGCCGCTGCGCATATCAGCTTCTCGTCGCTTTCGCATCCATTCCCGCTGTTGAGTGTGGTGGCGCTCCTCGAAGGCGCGCGCTCTTCCTCTTCGGAGTGAGCGACACGGGTCTTACCAATACCGAGTCCTAGGGTCAACTGATGACGTCGCTAGGGAAATGACTATGTCACGAGAGAATGGCACACAGCTACTGGTTGGTAAGACTATTGCGTTTTATCACTGACGTTTTGACACGCATCGTCATAGACTAGCGTTTGGGCAACAGCGTTCATCGCGCCGGCGCATTGTTTTTGTCTCTCTGGGTCCCACGTGTGACAAGGGTAATTCAAGGGCGGCTTATAGGTCCCCGGCCGAGCCCACAGAGGTTTGCGCCATTGAGCTTGGAGCATTTCTGCACTATCGCCAGGATCGGCCCACATGACATGCGTATGTGCCATTGCGCTTGGACCCTTTTTGCACTATACCTCCAGGATCGGCCCACTTGTCTTTGGTCAACATTTCGGAGACATTTTTTTTCTAGATCCTAACCAAGGACAGCTTCGCTGTATAAAATAAAAAAAATAAGGAAAAAAATAAAAGTTCGTGTCATACACATTTTTACGTCATGTGCTTTGACATAAGCAATCACAAAAAAAAGCTGTGTACTCCTCTCATCAGAAATCCTAATATGCATTGCCATTTGAGTCTCTGATGTACTTGTGATGCTAAACAACATTAGACGATGCATTTCTGATGCCTGTCTGATGGCACATTAGAAACGCATAACGTCCTAATCAGAAACTCATGGTTCATTTTCATAAGGGTGGCCCCCAGAACATGTGCTGCCCCTTGCGGCAGTGGCGTACGTAAGGTCACACTAAGTGGCCGCGCCTCGCGCCGCCGTCGTATCACCTTCCTTTTTACACCGTGGTGCTGACCGTCTGGGAAGGAAGGGGTGAGGTAAGGGTAACAGTGGCGCTGACAGGCTGGAGTTTTTAATACACTGTGGCGCGACCTGGTGGCGGTCAACGAAGTTGGTTGTGTAGTGCAGAAAAGACTCGTAGAGCAACCAAGGTCTCGCTTGTTTTGTGCTTTGTTTTAGTTTGTGTGCTTAGTTGTAGCACTAGAAAAGTGCTTGACACGTGCTTAGGACGCTGTGCGCTACCGCTCGTAACACGTCATAAAAAGCGGGCACTCTTTGTCCGACAAACCGTGTCGAAGAGAGGCGGGCAGGCTACTACGCCAGATTACGCCGAGTAGCGCGCGGTCCCCTAGCGTTGTCGCCGCCGTCATTGTGGCGTGGTGAATTGTCATGAGGGTCATGGGCGTGACATACAGCAGTTTTTAACACACTGCGCTGCGACTTGATGGCGAGCGACGAAATTGGCTGGGTGGTATACAAGTAGCAGCTCTCCGCATAAGTTACGCTGTCACCGGGCTGTACAGCTGGTCTCGTTTGCTTTGCTTTTGTGTTTGGCCTTCATTTATGATTTTATTTTTCTGTTCAGCTACCTGAAAAGGCACCTGCTTTCACTGAGAGGAGCCTGTGTACCACCTCGTCCAGAGTCCGCCACCTTCTTCGCACCATGGAAAAATGCCATCGAGTCTCTAAAACTGCGGATTATGTTTTATTATTATTAATATTATTATTATTATTATTATTATTATTATTATTATTATTATTATTATTATTATTATTATTATTATTATTATTAGCAAATTGCCAAGCATAGACATTTACAAGACTTGAAGGGAATTCTGATGGTGAAGCGGCCGACGTACTTCAGCGTAAGTTCATAGATTGGTTGAAACTGTTTCGAAATACATTGTTGAGAGGACAATTAAGCGAAACAAAATCGATGGACTGACGTGGTACCGAGTCAGTTACAGCATGAAGTTAACCGACCGCTCATGAAAGTTGGTGTTTAAACAGTCATTATTGTCGCATACAGGGTTTGTCCGAAAAGTAATGTCAGTAATTATATTGGGAAGCGAATATACGTTGCAGAACGCTAGCAGCATTTTGGATTGGTGGAGGGGGGACTTATGCACTCCGGTCGCTCTGTCGTCTGTTGCCTCCTGGACAGTAAGGACAGACTTTTCCGCGACACTCGTTTTAATTACCAGTGCAAGCCGCAATGCAGCGCTCGTTGGGACAAAGGTTTAAGGATTAACATCAAGTTTTGTGTGAAACTCGGCTAGTCCGCAGTGGAAACTTTTCCTGTGATAAAGACGGGCTTTGGTGATAATTCTTTGTCAGAACGTCAAGTCTACCGGTGGCACATGGCTTTTTTAGAAGTTCGGGATGAGCTCAGCGATGAAGCACACGCTGGGCGGCCGTCAATGATCATCACTAATTAATATGTGACACTCAATATGTGCCACATAAATGTGTTTTTCCGAGCGTGAAAGGAGTCCGCGAATACACGCAGAATTGCCGTGCGACTGGCCGCTCGAGGCACTTTGCGTGTATTCGCGGGCTTCTTTCACGCTCGGAAAAATCCTTTTATGCAGCACGTACTGAGCAACAGAAAGCTGTATGGGCAGTTTTTCATGTAGCTCTACAATTTTCTCATTGACACTTCGATAATTAGGGCAGTACTTCTCGAGTTGGATAAATAATTACAATTAGCTGATTAAATTTCAGCAACGAAAAAATTGCTGGTGGCTACTCCACTGCACTGGAAACATTACGCACTAGGTTTACTTCGCGTAACGCCGTTCCTCGTTGTTTAATCGTGCTGCGTGATAGCTGAGACACCCTGTATAATTCACAAATGCTCATCAATCTTAATTTTTTTGCAGCTGCAGCCTAAAAGGGGGTACATATTTGTCATTTAAGTGACAGATTGTAAATAGGTAAAACATAAGTGGCCAAATTCCTTGCGGCGTCATGCTATGAGCACACTAAAGTTTGTCAACCAACCAACCATGCTATGAACATCTATACCAGCTAAAATTTCACTTTTTTTTCTAGTGTTTAGAAACTGGTGATTGTAATAGCTCTGTCATTTAATTCTTAAGGCAAGATGGATTAAAAACATCGTCATGTGTAATGAACACCGAGAAGCGCTCTCAAAATTATTTACATTCCGAAACTTTATCACCTGAACTGAATCATCAGAATTAATTCTGATTAATTTTCTTGAACTTGATGACGTTTATGTTGATTTCTTGGGCTTAGTCGTCTTGGATGGCATTCGTGCAATCCCCTGAAGAAATGAACGAGTGCATATCCTGCATATATCCTTTATCGAACATAAATGGACTCTGAAACGATATTGACGACTGTGTACAAACGTACTACTAAAGGGCGAGACACACGATGCGATTTTGCGTGCGATCCGTCGTACGACGCGCCGCATCGGCCGCCGCACTCAACAAGTTTTCAACATATTCTCCTGCAGGCGGCGGCGGACCGCCGCCGCCGCATGCGACCAACCTGCTGGATCACGGCCGGGCTCGACTAATAATAATAATAATAATAATAATAATAATAATAATAATAATAATAATAATAATAATAATAATAATAATAATAATAATAATAATAATAATAATAATAATAATAATAATAAAGTAATAATAATAATAATAATAATAATAATAATAATAATAATAATAATAATAATAATGATAATAATAATAATATCAATAGCAAAGTTCACTTATAAACAAACAATACGTAGATAAATAAAATGCACGCACGATTACCTGTTTTAGTACGTTGTTGCACAGACAGGATATAATTGCAACACCAAAGGAATAAATAGGCAAATACAAAGAAGTAAGAATTCAAGGTAACTTGAAAGTGCACCCGTCGGGGTGGCTCAGTCAGCTAAGGCGGTGCGCTGCTGAGCACGAGGTCGCGGGATTGAATCCCAGCCTCGGCGGCCGCGTATCTGAGGCGGCGAAATGCAAAAACGCCCATATGCTTGCGTTGTAGTGCACGTTAAAGAACCCCAGGTGGTCAAAATTAATCCAAAGCCCTCCACTACGGCGTGCCTCATAATCAGAACTGGTTTTGGCACGTAAAACCCCAGAAAGAAGAAGAAAATAACTTGAAAGTGCATTAAAATGAGCGTTGTGCGCGTGTGACTCTAATCTCTCAAAATTATCAGTTGCAATTTATTTACAATATATTTTCTTTAACTTTCTAAAACTTTTATAGAACTCTCGTACGTACCGAGTCAACCAAGTAAAGGTTTTGTATGACACAGGTTCTAATACAAAGACCTACCTTGCTTCCAAAGATATGAAAATCTTCACTGCAAGTTAGATGGCCTCATGTTAACGGCCCATACCCCAGAGTGGGTTGGGCCATTTCACTGGGGAACACCTAGCCAATGAGGAAGAAGTGCTTCCTTTCGGTTGATAAAGGTTCATCATCATCATCATTAGGTCGCATTCCATTGACGTTCTTATTACACCAAGGCTCTACATCTACAACTTTGGAGGCTTTACTGTGCGCTTCACGTTGCCGCTCTCTGAAACGGTCGGCAACACATCAGTCGAGGTTCCTATGCGGCGAATGCCAGTTACGATGTCTTCTTGGTCAGTTTGATCAGAGCTCAGGGTACTTTCAGCAGCTGTGGCGCTTGGCCGTCTATTGTGGGTACAGAATGCTTAATAAAGCGAAGCTTTCTTGCACAGCGCGAGGCATATCGTTAGTGTCGAGCCTACGGGTCCAATACATACACGCTGTGAGTCTAACGCATCTGCACAGAAGCACTGAACGCCTTACAGACAACCACAACGAACGGGATTATAAGCTCGGCCTCTTCAACGACAAGATGGTGCCAGTGAGCGCCTCTCTGTACTTAGCAATCAATAGATCTCGAGATAATAGTTTTATATGTACAGTCGCCTCTAAACCAGACATACCAATTAACCTTTTAAACGCATCAGTTCAACAATATTGTGGACTTTACAAAAACATCTCCAAACACTAGACAAAATCAAATATCAGTCTGTGCCCTTCAGTTTACGTTAATTTATGCACCTGCTCAGCAGTAGTGTTCACAAAAATGTCGGCCGCGAGCAGCCGCAGATGTTTTGGTGGCAAAGCTCGAAGACTTCGACGGTGTCTTCTGAGCGAAGGTGGTGGTCATATTATCGCCAATTCGATTTTTTTCTTTTGTATAAGAAAGCTTTAACATTTTTTTTCTCCACAGAAGTGCGTCTTAAGAACACACATTGACCTTGTCAAAGCAAGCACCAAACACATGTTTTAGACCATACATTTGCCTCTAACATGGTGGTCAACAATATTTTTGACCCACTGTATCTAACTTAGTTTTCTGAGGAACCCTTTCATTTGGTATGTATGTGAATAATAGAAAGAATAAAGCAATAGAAACATTCTAGTTCAGGTCTTTCTTATCTTGCCAGTTAAAGGGTTAATATACGACTGCATGATAATGGTTTCATTATAAAGGTGTAACACCGAAGAAGTTGAAACAAATTAAGAGTTAATTTTAAACTCGGCTGTATTAAAGTAATAAATGTTAAAATAAGCACTTACCTGCTTTAAAAAAGAAGAACAGAAAAATCTGTGATAGCCTCCATTTCGCAGTGGCATAAAGCAATCTACCGTAATAACGATGACGTTTCACATTATATTTCTAACCCATTTCGTAATGTGAACTGCAGGAATGAGCTGCTCAGCCCCGCCGTTCCTGCGCTGCCGACGTCGGTGTACACAAGAAAGCGCCACCATCGTACCAGAGTCTGGTGCCACGTCATCGTCCGTCGTGACAGGACCTAAGCGACAAGTGGGATGCCAGCGCCTGGAGTGCAGGGGCCCCACAGCACCGGTTGCGCAGCAAAAGGGCAAATCCGGTAAGACTTGCACTGGCATCTCAGGCAGAGGCCTCGAGTTGCCACGACGCGCCGGGAGAGAGAGAGAGATAAAACTTTATTGTGTCCATGACGGGTCTGGGGGCGGCGGGGGTTGGGAGACTAACCCCCAGGTCTCCCCTTCCTCAGACGGCGGCCAGCCCTTGCTTTCTGGCGGCGTCTTCGGACATCCGGACGGCCCAGAGCTGCTCTTCTGGGTCCAAGCTGAGCAGCAAAGTCTCCCACTGCTCGGCCGTAGTTATGATGCGTGTAGTGTTAGTGCGGTGGGTGTTGGTGGGTGTAGCTTTCGGGCATGCCCAGATGATGTGATCGAGGTCAGCGCGTGCCTCGCAGGCTTTGCAGAGTGGGGAGTATGCATCGGGATAAATTCGGTGATAGAGCACGGGGTTTGGGAACGTTCGCGTCTGAAGTAGTCGCCAAGTGGTGGATTGTGATTTATTCAGTGTTTTGTGTGCTGTTGGGTAGCGTAATCGCTCTCTGCAGTAGTGGAGGAGGATTTCTCTGAATGTGACCATGCGGTCGCGCGCGTGACCACGGTGCTGAACTAAGGGCTTGTCAGGATCAGAAGACGCAGGAGACGGATGATGCGCCTGTTGTGCTAGAGCTCGGGCGGCATCGTGGGCGGCTTCGTTTCCAGCCAGACCCGAATGACCAGGGGCCCAGATGATCTGTACGCGGCGTTGCCTTGATGCGGGAGTGCCGGAGAGTAGTTTCTGTGCTTGGGGTGCTATGAGTCCTCTTGTGTAGTTGCGAATGGCCGTTTTTGAATCGCTGATGATGTAGTGTGCATTGGTAGATGCATAGGCCAAGGCGATGGCCGTTTCCTCTCCGTATTCGGGTTGAGTGGTGAGTACTGATGCGGCCGTCGCGAGGCGGTACTGCGAGCCCGCGACTATGGCGACCACCATGGCGTTCTGGTGGGGGTATTCCGCGGTGTCCACGTAGGCTACATCTGCGGCTTGGTCGTAGCGCTTTTGTAGATGTTTAGCTCTGTCTGCACGTCGCTCCTGATTGTGTTCTGGGTGCATATTACGAGGTATGGGCGATATAACTAACTGAGCGCGAATGTTTGGAGGGACGGGTACCTTTGGTCCAAATTGGGTGGTATAGGTGATGCCTAGGGTGCGCAGAATGTGCCTGCCCGTGGTGGAGTTGGCGAGTCGTTCGTATTAATTGTGTTATACGCTGAGCTTCAATAAGCTCGTCTATGGTATTGTGAAGGCCGAGGCCATCCAGTTTCTCGTTAGATGTGGAAATGGGAAGCTGTAGGGCTTGCGTATAGGCCCTCTTATTCATGGTGTTGAGTTTGAGCTTGTCATGCGCATTGAGATGAAGGTACGGGGCGACATAGGTGATTCTGCTCAGGGCGTAGGTGGTTACCAGACGAATCAGGTTGTTTTCTTTCATGCCGTGATGTCGATTTGCGATGCGTGCAATGAGGCGAGTGGTTTGGTGTACATGACTATCTAATTGCTTGAGCATCTCAGTGTTTCTGCCGTTTTGTTGGATACGTAAGCCAAGGATACGGATGCTAGGCACTGTACGTATGAGTTGCTGATGCACGTGGAGTTGTATCTCGGGGGGATGAGGGTCTGGGCGTCGACCTCCCCACGTAGGCTTGTATAGAAGGAGCTCCGATTTCTGTGGGGAGCAACCAAGGCGGCGTGGTTCTACGTATGCAACAACCTCGTTGATGGCTTGCTGCAGCGTGTCTTGGATGTCCCCGTCGTTGCCCCCGGTGACCCACAGGGTGATGTCGTCCGTATAGAGGCTATCCTTGAGGTTGGGGATGCTAGCTAATGCAGGCGGTAATCCGAGCAAGGCCACGTTAAACAGAAACGGGGACAGAACCGATTCCTTGCTGCGTACCTTTGCTGCCAAGGTGAATAATTGGCGACTGCAGCCCTCCGATGGTGATGGTGGCAGTACGACCTGTAAGGAAATCCTTGACGTAGTTATATGTTCGGTGTCCAACCTGGAGTTGTGCCAGTTGGGTCAGTATGGCCTCATGCGGGACGTTATCGAAAGCCTTAGTTAGGTCTAGCGCCAAGATGGCTCTGGTGTCGAGCCTCGAACTTTTATCGCCATCGATAATTTGGTGCTTGAGCTGAATCATGATGTCTTGAGTAGAAAGTTTAGCGCGGAAGCCAACCGTGGTATTGGGGAAGTGATCGTTGTCGTCCATATGTTTGTGTAAGCGTGTGAGAATGACGTGTTCCAGGACCTTTCAGACGCATGACGTAAGTGAGATGGGGCGGAGGTTTTCGAGCAGGAGGCGCTTCCCGGGTTTGGGAATCATAATGATTTTGGCTTCTTTCCATTGTGGCGGGAGTTGTCCAGTTTGCCAGTACGCGTTAAAATGAGCCGTGAGGGCTGTTAGAGAATCCTCATCTAGGTTGCGAAGCATTTTATTAGTAATGCGGTCAGGTCCCGGGGCCGAGTTAGGGCGGAGTGCGAGGATGGCTGCACGTACTTCTGCTGCTTGTATGGGCGCGTCCAGATGGTCATTAGCGGTGCCAGTGTATGCTGGAGCGGGTGTAGTAGGTTGAGGTCCTACGTAGCGGTCGATCAGCTCTTGAAGAATCTGTGCGTCCGTGCCCGGATGGGTGTGAATAATCTTTTGCAAGTTGTGCTGTTGTGTGTTCTTGCTGTTGGCCGGATTGAGGAGGCAACGAAGGATATTCCACGTTTTGGGTAGGTTTGGTTGCCGCTCCATGCTGTCGCATGTGCTGTGCCAATTTTGACGAGTAAGTTGTGCATAGTCTTCGATATAAAGGGCGAGCGTGGCAATGCGTTTTCTGAGTGTTCGGTTGAGCTTGTTGCGTTTGTATCTGCGCTGCAGACTGGCGAGGGCTTCCCACATATGCAGTAACTTGCTATCTGCCTCCTGCAGATTGGCTTCCTCTGGCACCAATTAGTTGCTCCGCTCACGTCTTGCAGCAAGGATGCGACCCAATCTTCCAAAGGCTGTTGGGTACCGGAGAGAGAGGTGATGGCTCTGGCCTGCCGAAAAGCATCCCAGTCTGTGAGGCGGAGTTTACGGCCCTTGGGCTTTCGCGGGCCCGCTTGAACTGTGGTTTGTATTATATAGTGGTCGCTGCCCAAGTTGTCTTGTGTGTTGATTCAGTCTGCCTGTTGTATTCGTTTTGCGAATGTCAGGTACGGAGTAGTGTCTCTGCTAACGCTGTTTCCCACACGAGTTGGACAGGTTGGATCCGTGACAAGAGTAAGACCTAGGTTCTGTCTGTCAAGCCATAGTTGTCTTCCCTTTCGGCGGTCCACCGGGTATCTCCTTGCCACCGCAGGGGCGTTTAGGTCCCCTACAATGAGCAGGGGGCTCCTCTGGCTACTTGATCTGTTTTGGTGAAGAGTTGTAGAAATCTATGTTGTTGCTTGGGGCTGCTGTATACATTGAGGATGAAGAGGCTCTGTTGCGTGCGCCTTGCAGACGGGATGATATCCAGGAGAATGTGGGCTGCTGTATCAATGCCTGTGTGATGTTGTATAACCGGAATGTTTCGCTTAACTAGTGTGGTTACTTGGGGCCTGCGTCCATCATACGAAACTGCGGAGTACGCCGCGTATCCCGACAGCTTAGCCGGTTCTCCGGTCTCTTGTAATGCGATAATATCGTAGGAGGTATGCAGTGCGAGAGAGGTAATGTATTGCTGTAAGTGTGCTCGTTTTCGCCGGAAACCCTGGCAGTTCCACTGCCAAATGCAGTAGGTGGCTCGTTCGCGATTACTCGCAGCCATCTTTGTCGGGACGGGAGTATGGCTTCTTTAGGGGACCTGCTCTGGGACGGAGTAGGGAGTTTTCCAACTCTGTCAAACGGGTATTGTGATTTTGAGCCGGGGTAGCGACCATGTCTTGAAAGGCTTTGTGCGTGTCGTCCATTTTTTCCTGCCGCTGTTTTTCTCTTGCCGCAAAGGCCTGCTCAATTCTGGGTAGTAGTAGCGTTTCGAGTTTCGCAGTAAGGAGCGGGTCCATTGCGCGTTCGAGAGCCTTTGTAATGGAGGCGTCGAGCAATTCTGCGAGCTTGCAGTCTAATGCTTCGCTGAGTTTACGTTCTATCCGCTGTTGCAGCTGAGTGAGAGTCTCAAAGTTGACACTCCCTTCTGCAGTATATGCTGATGATGTCGCTTGTGTGATGGGTTCGAGGGCTTTGCGTTTGTGCGGGGTTGATTGTTGAATGGTGTTCGGGGACTCTACTGCAGGAGCAGGAACAATGTCTGCATTTGATGTTAATCGTTTGGGCTGTGTGTCTGCAAGTTGTGATTTGAGCTTAACGTTTTCTGTCTTGAGGTCTTGTATCTCAGCACGTAAGGATCGGAGCTGCTGCATGAAGCTGTGCATGGAAGCATCGCTAACTGTGTTCACTGTGGTTGCTTTAGTTTGTGTGGTGTGACCTGTGTGGAAGACAATGCTGGCCCAGCTTACCTTGGGGAGAGCGTCTTGGACTTTAGCTGTGGTCGTTCTAAGGGTGTCATTTCGTTGATGCTGCGTCGGTGTTGAATCCGGTCCGCTTCGGGAGTGGCTGCGTCCCTGTGACTGACTGCGACCTCGGGAGTGGCTGCGTCCATGAGACTGGCTGCGTCCACGAGAGTTGCTGCGTTCGGGAGCTAGTAGTTGGGGCGTCGACTTGAGTGTTGGCTGAACTGAGTCTCCACTTGCAGAGGTCGATGGCCGATACTCCTGGTTCGCTCCTTCTTGTTCCAGTCGTAGGCGTTCCCTTCGTCGTTGGAGTAGGAGGTGTGGTGTCTGGAAGCGGCGATGACAGGCCTTATCACCAGTCGTGTGGTCCTTGCCGCAGAGCGCGCAGCAAGGGTGACAGGTATGATCAGCCGGTGGATTTACTGTGTGACAGCTCTTGCATTTCTTCTGGGTCGGAGTGGGGCATACATCGGCCCTGTGGCCGACTGTGCTGCAGATGTCGCAGACCTCAATGCGCTTCTTATGTAGATAGCATTTGTATTCTGCTCCGCGATAGTAGACATGGTACGGTACTTGCTTTCCGTCGAATACGATGAGCACTGAATTCGTGTTGCCCATGCGTCGGCCCTGCAGAATCGTAGGGTTCTTCTTGTAAACGAGGCTCTTGGTAATGTCTTGTTCCGTGTTATATGAAGGTATGTTATGTATAACTCCTTTGGCTGTGCCTTCCGGCGGTGTGGCGTATGCTGTGGCAGAGTAGCAGAGTGCTCCTATGACGCGCCGGGAGCTCTTCATCTCCAAGCAGCTGGTACAGGACGCGGCGTTCACGGCCGCCTTCTCCTCGTGTGGGCACCGATGGGTTCCCTCAGGCAGTGTCAGGCGAGATGTCGCCCCAGTGGTGAGAACGCCATCGTCCTCGGCGAGGAGCGGGGCGTTTTCAACGACATCGGCCCTAAGAATGGTCATGGTCCTCGTCTACGCTCATGCACCTTCGGGCTGCGACGTCCTGCTTATCTTCGACAAAGTGATAGATGAGTGCAAGTGCTGTTGCGTGGACACTGTCAGATGCTGCGCGCAGAGTCAGGCTCCACGCCTTCGACACCTGACGGTGGCGGTGCTTTTTACTTGTTTAAATACCAATGTTTTGACGTTTATTGGTTTGGGTTGAGAGAGTATCTGCTGTTTTTTCGTATGGAATGATGTAATAAAAAAACACTTAGTAATTTGAAAGCGGGGTGAAATTTCTTGCTCCAATATGGTGTTTTGGAAACTATTGTATCTGTTGTATTTCAATTTGGTCACACATATTAACGTAGACGGTAAAACAAAGAGAGAGGACACGGTTAGCGTGTTTTTATCAGGCAGCGTTACCTTACAGAATCCAGTGTTCTCTTTACGCTGTAGCGTCAGACTCTTCTAGACCAAAGCTGCAGCCATACGTTATGACGCCCATCTGTTAAGAAACGAGTTCGGGTCACAAAAAATGTTAATAATTACATTTGATATATATATATATATATATATATATATATACAGAGAGAGAGAGAGAAAGAAAGAGGAAGAGAATCCTGAAAGAAAGGCAGCAAGGTTTTCAGCCTCCTATAATAGCCAAAGAAAGCATAAGTATTGCAGACGTTGCGCCTCTTCAATTAAGATAGTTTGGGGAGTACAGCTGTTATTATTTTCCTCCTTTTGCTGGCAATTCTGGACTTCATATATAGGGTAATGCTTGAAAAAAGGCTTCGGGGAGTCCTTTGGGTGCAATTCAAGTTTTCAGAGTCGTGCTAGTAAATAAAAGAAGGCTCCAGGAAGCTTATGTATACAGGGTGTTTCACTCAACTTGGGCCAAACATTAAAAATATGCAAATGGCCACGTAGATGGACAGAACTACAAGGTAATGTCGTATGCCGTCGCTTGGTGATACCTAGATTTTTTTTTGCATTCCACCAAATTAGATAAATAATCTTAAATAATTATTCAACTTCTCAATTATAATTAGATGAAAAGTCTCAATGAGAAAAATGTAGAGCAACGTGAGAAACTGACGATACAGCTTTCTGTTGCTCAATACGTGCTACATGAAAATGTTTTTCCGAGCGTGAAAGAAGCCCGCGAATAGACGCAACATTGCCGCGCGACTGCCCGCTCCGGCCACTTTGCCTCGTTTGGCAAACATAGGAGCACCAGCGATATCGCTCGAATGGTATATGAACCATGTGTAAATAACCGACGTGTCTGATGCCGCAAAAGATGTTTCGGCAATCGAAGAGTGTGCTCGTTGCTATTGTGCTACTTGTTTTTCTTGGGCACAGGTGGGCCCAATAAACAGTTAGTTTGGCGACTTGCGTTATGTCGCTGTAGCTGTTAACGGTCACTACAACGGGACAATATGGTGATGAGGCATGCCGTAGTGGACGACTCCCAATTAATTTTTAAATAAGCAGAGGCGCGCTCGCTACCATACGTCGGGGTAGCCAGAGCACGGCCCTGACTCCCGGAACGGGCATGGCCTTTTCACAGCTGCGGTGGTCTGCACCATTGTTTATTGGGTTTTGTTTGGTTGTTTTTCTTCCTTTTCCTTCTCTCTTTTTCCCCCAAAGGGTTGGTGACCTTTAAAGGAAAACAGAAATGATTGTGCCTGTGTCTGAATCGTTTTTTTTTGTTCTGTACATAACTGCATGAATCCAAAACTAGCCTGTGGCTAAGGTTACAGATTTTATCGCAAAACAGTCCTGGTGCATGGTTCAAAATTAAGGTTTATTATTATTATTATTATTATTATTATTATTATTATTATTATTATTATTATTATTATTATTATTATTATTATTATTATTATTATTATACAAAGTTGGGGCAACGCTCAAACTTGCCACGCTGAATGTACTACTTCAGTGAGCGGCCCTAACTAAGTGTTTCTAAACATGGCGTTCCAGGTACAAAGCTGAACAAGCACGGCATTCGGCATCCTACGTTGTATCACAGGGCGGCCTACATTTTAAAAGTTCATTGAACTTTTATACCACGCGGCTTTGCAAATATACTCAAGAAGATAATTTATGTGCAGGCTGCTTGTATCTCACAAATGTGGTCATGTTTTTTTTTTCTTCGGATAATCAGCAAAGTAACTGAGCCACTTCGCATCGTGTGCGGTTCCCATGCTTGGAGTCAACAATGCTTATGTGTTGTCACGGCCACGTCCTGTGCTTCTTTGCCTCACGCAATGCGTCTAAAATGCCGTAAGTAAGGCATATATGATACACGGGATACGCCAGCTTGCACCCAAAACATGCATGAACCCAGAAAAAGGAAACCTGCCGCTTTTGTTCTTCTATAATGTTGAAACATGTTTAGGGGCACTTGAAATGCACAGTCATGGGTTCGAAAATGGCCATGTAGGCCCGTCATTTTTGGCACGTAAGCGAGCAATATAGGTACGTTTTCATGTCAGTAGGTGTGTTTCGGAGTGCTCCAGTTAATATGAAGCCCACAAAGCGCCACCGTATACACAAGTACGCATACTCATTCAAATGGCGCCTTAAAAATTTTGACTGATTAAAATGGAAATGAAAAGGTCGAAAAGGAAACCAGAAGTCCGCTTTAGAGCAGCAACCAGATAAAATACGTCGCTTGAAAAGTTGGAAATGCGGTTATAATACCGGTACGCCCATATAATTTTAAGAAACACCTTATCATTAATGATGACACATAAGGTTATATGATATTAATTTTATTAGAGAAGGCATCTTAATTGTAGCAACACAGATGTTCATAGAATGGCTAACGAAAGATGAAAGCTCAATAAGGCGCCTCATATCTCTGACAGTGAGAATTTAAATATGATGTAGTTCGGCTTTAAACGGAATTACAACTTGGTGATGCAAGCCCATTGGAATTTCTAACAGAGCAACTTTTATGGCAATTCTGATTGCGGGTTGTCACTTTTAGCGAAAGGGAGTTCAGGTCGTTCACAGGAGGAAATTGGTTTTTATATTTTACTCTCTGACTTATTTTTGCTCACGTCCGTAAGTCAATGCGAAGCACAATATCGTGCTCCGGCATAAGGCTCACTAAGGGAACCTTGACCTTCAAGGGCACGTGCGTCTCACTGCACACGCTAAACTTGAACTTCCTAATAAGCTTGGACAAGGCGACTTTAAGCTCGAGCAGCGCCAGACGCTTCCCAATGCACTCTCGTGGCCCAATACCAAAGGAGAGTGCCGATGCTAAGACAGCTCCACCATCAGGTCTATCAATGAAGCGGTCCGGATCAAACTTGTACGGGTCGACCCACAGGTTCGAGTCGTGGAGGACGTTCCACGTCGGCAGGATGACGTGTGAGCCACGCGGTATCACGTGGCCCGTCGCCACACGAGTGTCCACTTGACACACACGGGCTGTGGTCAACACCAGAGGCGGGTGCAACCGCAGGCACTCGCTGATGACCGCATCGAAGCGCTTCAGCGTTTGTAGTTCTTCGTACGTGGGTCTTTCATGGTCAGGAAACGCGGCCACCAGGTCCTCGTAGAGTCGGCGCTGTTCATCAGGGTGCCTCGCCAGTTCGTACAGAAGAAACGCCAGCGTACTCGCCGTGGTGTCGAATCCGGCCCCTAGGAAGACGAAGCAGTTCGACACGACGTGCCTGTCTGTGATGAAACTGGGCTTCAGCCTGGCATTGCGCGGTGTACTTGAACATGGCTCATTGTCTTCTTTGTCAACAGCCGAGCTGTTTTTCTGCACTTCAAGCATGAGCTGAACGATGTCAGACGCGGCGGCTGTCGTCCTCTTGCGCGACTGAAGCAGTCGTTGAAGGTCTTCCTCGATGCGAGCAAACAGCTTTCCGTAGCTAAGTAAAGGAAAAATATACGACACGACGATTCCAAGAAAAGGGGCCACGATGCACACGTCGTTGATCCAGTTGCCAGAGTCAGTGAGGATCTTTGCAATTGTCTTGATGACAGGGTCGTCTTTGTTCCGTTGGCAGTCTGACTGTTGGCAGAAAAATACGAAAGGGACGAGTTTTTCCCTTTTTTTCTGACAGAATTAGGGACTCTCAAAAATACACACTTCGCGAAAGCCTACCCATACAAAGTATGTTTCGAAATGTAAGAATCTGCAAAGTACAACACACCCTAAATTGGTAACATTCACGGCATCCTCGATACACAAAACTACACTATATTGTAAGCTTAATTCAGTGGTACACAAGGTGCAGACGTGCTTTTTTTTTTTGAAGGGGAGCTGAAACCTAGGAAGTTGTATTTTCAGGATTTACTTCAGGTACCAGACTTGTGTTAACTGCTTAGGCCCTCAGGCCTCAGCCTAAGCAGTTAACACAAGTCTGGTACCCCCGATGAACCTTGCGGCGGCAGTATTCGACGCCGCCGTTCTTCATTCAATGAGAAAATCGGTATCGTACTGCTGTATGTACGGCCATATGTTAGGATCATACCGTTCCGCGGTGTAGGAAGTTTGCTTTGGCATTGTCATATATTTCAAAAGTGCGCGGAACGTTAAAGTGAATACAGGAACAACTAATCTCACAGCTGTCCAGGAATGGCATAATTCGAATTCACAGTCAACGTGGTTGCTGGTATATCGTTAAGGCACTGAAGTGCGGTACTGTCCACTTTGCGGGAAAACACCTCACCATACTAACTTTGATACAACTTCACAACCTAGCGTTAAAATAAGTGGCTAATTTGACGCCTAATGCACAAATTTGTTGCAAGATATAACGCGAGTGCGTTATATTTAATGAGGTGCTTTTTCAAAATCTGGACAACACTGTGCACACAGTGGGAGGCACACGTGTACTTCCGTCATATCTATCGAAGAAAATATTTCAACAAATTTCTTAAATATAGCAACTTTTCAAAAAAAAAAGAGTGGCCGGTATTCGGCGTTAAGGGACACTAAAGCAAAACAATAAATCAATTTAGACTGATCATTATTCTTGAAAACTCTATTGTCGCTAATTACACAAGAATAGGTCGCTTATTAGGAAAGAAAATGATGCGCAATGTTTCATTTTTTCAATTTCGCGCCAAAACATGAGCGTCGGTACGTCGGTGTGACGTCTGAGATTTCAAAGTATTTTTTAGTTGCCACGAAATGTCTAGAATAACAGTTCGCGGACCTTGCCATATTCAGACTTTGGTTCCTTTAGAACGCAATATGTAGTCAATCTTTACCGCTAAAGAATTTCCTGGGCCTTAGCAAACGCTGTCAAAAGCTATGACGTCACGGTGAGCTTGTGCGGGAACTTCAAGGCGGCGTCGCCACCCGTGTTTTTTCTCGTTTCTTTTTTGTTTTTGTTTTATGGCTGTCTTTTGTGGCCCAGTCTTCTCGCGGTTAAGAGTGGTGCTTTTGGTATTGTGGAAAAGTAACTTCCTGATACAGAAGAAATCATTTTTGCTCTCTCGTGTCCCTTTAAGTAGGCAGCTATTGAACAAGTATGCAGGCATTTAAGTCATATTTGGACTGCCGATTGAAACAGGAATATTGGCACTTTTATCAGTAGGTGTCCGTTAAGTAGGTGTCCACTGAAGGAAGGTTAGTTAGGACACCTTCGGCGAGCGAGGGATTGATTCGCAGAGTCACCACGCACCGGTTAAGTCACGCCTGAACTGGCGATCGAAACTGGACTACTGTAGACATAGATCAAGGGCCGAATTCAGAAAGTTTTTCTTTAGTAAGTGCTCTTTGCCATGGGCCATCCGCCATCACTAATGAAATGCCCAGCATCAGTATTGGCAGTGATTTACTCTTACGAACAATTCTAGCGTAAGCGCTTTTTGTGTATACGGGCCCTGATGCCTGAGCAGTCTTCATAGGCGCTAAAAAATAAGCTCATAGAGCCCACGATCGCAGTCAAGCTTTTAGTATACCCAGGTTGCAAGTACACTGTGACGTTTGTCGCATCACATAAGCGCAGTCTTTAGTGCTGATTGCGAGGAAAAACGACACTTTTGGAGGCATTGGAAGAGCAAAACTTCCACACGGCGTTCGCCCGGGCAAGTCACAGAGTGGTTACTTCAATAGCAAGATTCTTATCGCGACAATTGAAACAGCGTATTTACGCGAAATATACAAAGAAATATACAATGTGTCGGAAAGAAATAAAAGTGTCGGACAAGCGCCACCACCTTCCTGAAAACCGTTTTAGTGCGTCGAATTTTGATAACGCGAGCGTCGAAGATTAACATTTTTCAGCGCTTATCACCAACATACGAGGGAGAGAGCGCAAAGATAAACGTATGGTGTGCGCTTTAACGCGATCACTGGAGAAGGCCGTTCTCCATATTCTGTTCACGCAGCTTACAACTTTTCAGTGTTCTTTTACAGGTAATACTAAGGAGTACGGAACCCGCTAAAAAAGAAAAAAAGGGAGAGAAAAAAAAGAGACGGCGCCTTCGCTCTCTCTTTCACGTTTATTCTGTTGACTTTTCTCAGTAGTAAAATATTCCCGCAGCATTTCTATAATATTATTAGGTCTAAACCTATACAAACGCCACTCGCCCAGATAGCCGCCATGCATGCATACTCTCCACAGGCGTATTAGTCTACTTCTCGACTAAACCTTTCGTTTGTTGCGCAACATACGTTGAGAGGGTGTGACGCTGGAAGCATGCTTTGTGAAGTTATTAGCATAGTTTCGCTGTTCTCTTTTCAGCTAAGTCACTGTTCAACTGGCCCACTAAATGCGCGAACAAGTATTTGGGTTCGTAAGAGGGAACGAAGAAAAAGATCGATAGCAGTCTCTCTAGGTGTCATGGTTCAAAAGCGGCCCCTGAACAGCTTTCTCATGCATGAGCCTTACTTTTTTGATAAAGCATCCGTCGTAGTGACGATCTAAATGCGCAACCTGCGCGTTCGGGAGAAGATGGTGAAATAATAAGGTGCAACGTTATGGCCACGAGGCACCATGACCACACCTGCCAGCCGAGGGCACACTTGGTGATGATGTCCAAAGAAAGGCCCTGGGAGAACGCCGAAATGTTGACGATGGCGTGTCCATCAGTCGACAGGCATTCACGCAGCGTGTCTGTGGTGACGTCAGAACACTGGTGGATGGTGTCGAGCATGCGCTTTATCTTTGCTGACGTGAAACTTGGGTTCAGCATGCCGCGGACGCTCTTCCATTCATCTCCTGCGCGAACAAGAGTGCCACAAATGACAGCTTCGTGAGCTTCGTGAACTGAAGACTGGTGGTTTGAAATCACGAAGCTAATAAATTGCATGTAGGGCAGAAATAGTGTCGCTGGGGATGGAGAGGCTTGTAGGTGATGAGCCTACACAGTTGGAATACTGCAAAAAGCAAACGTTATAGCAAACCACAATGCTCAATAAGCTGGATAATAAAATTTAACTAATCAACATTTAATGAATGGGTCTGTGGTGCAAAATAAACACAGCTAAACGTAAGATATTACGGGACCAGAGATGCACGATCAAAAGAGGTTCCCATACATGGACAATGCCCATCTATCCTCTTCGTGTATCTCTGGTTCTGTCGCTAATTACAACTGGCCCAGCACAAGACTCTTGCACTGTAGATATAATTGAGCTAAAACTTTGCCAGGATATATATAGTGCACAACGCAATTCAAGAACTACAAATAACAAGGGACGCTGCAACGTGCATTTTCTCTCTCGCCTTACCGTTAGCGTGGCTTCATTGATTCGTGGCAGGAGAATCAAGTTCGCTGTTAATTAATCCCAGGCCGATGAAGGCGATTTTCGTACTTCAGAGTCCTGAATAGCCGCACGACGAACATTGCCGACCTACATATTGCCTGTCTACATATTGCCACCTGCAGTAGTATACAACCGCCTCTCAACTATATACCGTAGGAAAGGGGTGGACACGTCCAGTGTGCAAGATCACTATGCATTTTGACTACTCCGTATAGTTTTTGTGAACTACTTACCTAACCGTAACTCGTCCCATTTGTGCGGAGAGTAAAATGTAGAATAAAATTAACGGCCCTTCCTATTCCTCAAAACCTCAAGAGGACCTGAAGGATCCTCTTTAATGCGACGCTATAAGCTGTAGCTTTGGGCGAGTTATGCATCATGACCATCGCGGGACTGACGAAAGACACCAGGACAAACACACGAACGTTGATCAGAGCTCGCCTTTGTCTCCCATCTAAGTGCTAAAGCAGAAAACTGAGCTAGTTGGAACATCGACATCTGAGACATTTCCAGCGCTTCATGGGACAAAGACACAACACCGTCTGTCGCCTACACAGCGTATCACGACGTCTAGAAATTGTTGATTTGCCAATATTCCCTCGGAAAAGTGTATTAATAAGTTTATTTTGATAACACGAGGAGCGTGTCGGCACAAGCAAAAAAATTTGTTCTTTCACTCTCACGCTTAGCGTTCCAGTGCTTGCAAAGCCAGGCTGTAATCCTTTGCGAAGTACGCGCAATGTGACGCACCTCTAACTGCTTAGCCGCACGTGCGTCAAACTGCACACAATGATTCTACTACTCTGTTCATTCAACAGAGCTTACATGGCAAAAACCACCTCTTTAGTAGTCCTAAAATCATGAGTTAGAACTCACCTGAAGATACGGTTCTGCTCAGCGAAATTTTATAGTGACAGACACTATGCTAAGACCCGCTGGCTCTGCGAAAGAATTTCAATTCATTTGCCATCACCCACGGCAAATCTGTGTCCCGTTTCTTGCCACCTACTGTCAAATCCAGCATTATGAGAAGATTTGCTCTGCTTTGGGCTAGGCAGGAATTGCAAGAGAACACCACATACGTTTCCGGAAAATTTTTATGTATAGATACCAATATCTGAGCCAAGAGGGGGGTGGGGGGGGGGCACTTGTCCCACCACACACACTTATGAAAGCGGACACTTTCGGCTGCACGCTTGAAAGTCAAACAAAACTACAGCTGGAGCTAAATTTTCTTTCTAATAGAGTGACCACGTTAGTAACGATCTTATTTACTACGTATCCCCTGCTTAGGCAGCGAGGATTGTCTTTTGTGCCTCCTCAGGACGCGCTCCTGCGGACGACGCGCTGGATTCGCCAGACATGCTCGCGCTGCATAGGCCTTGCGCTGGGCTGTTTCCACCCTAACAAATCTCAGCTTGCGCTACTTGCATCATGCCCGCTTTTTTGGAACCGCTATATCCGTATATGAAAACACAATCAGCTTCCTATATTTAACCTGTGGGCGAGGGGGATGCCCGGATAAGGTACTATAATCAGGCGCCCAATCAATGGTGTGCCTTTTAGCATGAAATCGCTGGAACTATTTAATCTACCTCCAGATATAACAGTCTTGGCATCTTATCATCATAAAAATCTAATCAAACCTCTTACAAATATAACTGTCGAATTTCATTGTGTAATCGCAACTTATCGTAGATATGTTTGTGAAAATGACCTTGGTCGAACGTGCAGAGCAATTTCAATACCCATAGAACACTGACCTGAATTTTTTCTAAAGGCATGTGTGACTTCTGACTTTGTCGATTTCATTTTCAGGTTGGTTCTAAATATAAGTTATACTATGACTTGTTCCCGGCAGGAGAAAAAACAGCAGATATTTCATACTTTCAAGAAATGAGGGCCACTTTTTGGTGACGTGCACCAAAAATTTGAACTTTGTAGGTCTTTTATGTGCCCTGAAAACAGTTACTGAATACTCGCTTTCTCCCAATTTTTATATGTTATGCATGACATATAGTTGTTTACCCCAGTATCCTCGGTAAACTATGTGGGGCACGGTGTTTATATTTGTTGGAAGTTGAAGCAATGTTCTTAGTGACGAGCGATAAAAGTTTATTCTGTGTAGGTTCATTACAGCCTTTATAGAAATTTAATCATTGAAGCGTTCCATGCGGTCATACTGCCACCATTCGAAATATTTTTCACACTCCTAAAACAGCAGCACGAGATACGGACTTAAAATTCTACTAAAATACACATAATTTTAAGCGCAACACGTTGCAAAACTTTCACTTTCCTGCTTGAAATGCAAGTGTTGCAGCTAATTACTAAACCCTCCCTTTCCCTGTGTTTTTGTGCTTCATACGAAATAGGTAGCTTTTTCCCTACGGTGTCCTCGGTGAGCTAAACAAGGCCTATTGTTTATATCTTGGGAAAATTAGGGGCATAGTATGGGTAATGTGTAGGCCATGTACAGGTTTAAAAAAATTTTAAGCAAGTATTCGAAAGCATCACGCTGCTGTTATTAGCTAGGTTTCCCAAAGTCCCAAGAGAACTCTGCCTTTCATAGCACCACCAATAATGTGCGAGGCGAACCGGGGATGCCAACACCACCATCACTACTACTACTACGACAAAAACGGCAGCAGCAAAAGCGGCAACATCAACGACACGGCCGGCCGACGGCGCCGGCGCCTGCCTTCTCCATGGCAGTCGTAGATACGAAGGGAAGGATATGAGTCACGGCATCAGCGAAGCTGCCGTCGGCCGAAGCAGCGGAGGAGATGGCCATAGCCTTCGCGGTACTCCACGGAAGTACGGAGGATAGCCTGATCATTAGCGACTCCAAATCAGCTATCCGGAACTACACCAAAGGTTGGGTGTCCGCGGATGTGGCGCGCATGCTCAACGCGAGAGCCGGAGACTTCGTGTCCGGCACGATTACGAACAGGCCCTCAAATGGTTCCCCGCGCACGTCGGGGAGCTTGACACCACGAAAAACAACAGCCGCGACAACAACGACAACAACAATACCAACGGCCGAAGACACACCGGCATCCCGCCCAACCACAACGAGCGCGCCCATCTCGTCGCGAGGCAGCTTACCCGCCGCGACGCGATCCCCCAAAGGGCAGCCGCCGCCGTTGTTGTGCGGGACCCCAACGGAGGAGTTACCAACACAACCCAAATCGCGGCGGACGGAGCTGGAGGCCACGGGGACGCCAACCGCGATATAGAGGAGTTTCCGGCCTCGTACCGAGAGGTTCTTGGTCACTACAAGAAAGAACGTAAGAAACATCCACAACCCCACGAGCGGCTGGACAGGTCTCAGGCAGTCGAACTGAGGCGGTTGCAGACAGACACTTTCACCAACCCCTACCACCTGCACCGCCTGTAGCCCGCGCGGCACCCATCGCCCGGCTGCCCCTGGTGCGAGCGCGAACGGGCTGATATGGCCCATATGCTTTGGGAATGTCAATGCCATGAGCAAGAAGCACCAAGAGGAAGGCAGAAGACAACAGCAGGACCCTCTGAAGGCGGGCGCCTCGCTGTGAGATGGCAAGCCGCCCTCCTCAGCGAGGCACCCGAGGACCAGGAGTGGGCCGTCCAGCGGGCCAGGGCTATTGCCGAGGATCTCAGAAGATTTTTCTCCGGCGATGGACCCCTGGCAGCCTAGCCCCGGGCACCAACAGCCATAACCGTTGGACATATAAAGTTTATTCCTATCCTATCCTTCAGATATTTTATACTTTGCAGAAATAGGCACCATTTTAAGTGCAATGTGTCACGTAGATTTAACGTTTCGGTTTATTTAGAAGCGTTACGAATAATTATTGAACCCTCTTTTACTTTATTTTTGCTTTTTCATGCGTGATATATTAGGTTCGCCTAGTGTCCTCACTGAACGAAAGGAGGCAGCTTCGTTATGTTTGGTGACTATAGGGACAAGGTAATGGGTGATGTGCAGGTAAAGTTCAAAATAGATGGGTAATTGGGGCTTTCGCAATAAATTACGCATGCAAGCATTGTAGAGTGTTATGAGCGTCTAACGAGCGGGGTAGAATTGAGCCCGCTGCCCTGGCAGAAATATAAAAGCCACCAAGACCTAATTTAGCCAAAATTAGTGGCACGCTATAAAAAATCTCTGTGTGAAGTTAAATGCGGTTGAATCAAACACAGTATTTCTAAAAGAATTTATTATTCAAGGGAGCTGTAGTTGGCAGCAGCTTTATATTTCGTGGGATTGTAGACAAGTCAAGCTGTTGCAGGATAGCTTATTTTCTACAGTCCCCCCATCTGTAAATGTACAGGATGGCAAATAAAAAAATTTCAATTCAATTTCAAAGGGGTGGGACGACATGGTAAGGGCAATGTGCGACAAAACTTTTGCGTTCCTGGTCCATTTAGAAGCGTTGCAAATAATTCCTCAGCCGTAGTTTTTCCATGCTATTTTCATGCGTCACAAGACGTTTCTACTTTGTTGCCGTGGTGTCCTCGGTCAGCTCAACAATACACTTTGCTTGTATGTGGCGAAACTAAAGAATGTGTCATGGGCAATAAGTAGGGAAACCTCAAGGACAGGGGATGAATTATGACATTTGCAGTACATTACACATGCAAGCGACCCTGAGCAATACGAATCTGTTTTACGAACAAAGCAGAATTTATCCCGCTGCCCTGGAGGAACTGTAAACTCAACCGATATCAAATCTAGTAGCGGAGATGGAGAGGGGGGGGGGAGGGCACCATGATAAATATTATGGGGAAGTAACATTCGTGTTGAGGAATGACAAGCTTTTTAAAATTCTCAACAAGACCTGCACCAAAGCCTTACATGCGGGCAAGGTTTCAAATGGAACAGTCATATACGGGCAACTTATTAAAGTATACGATATAATTACAGGAAACTGAAACATTTAATGCAACTGTTCTACAGACAGTTTCACTGGAAATCGGGTTGTAATTCTGCAAGGGCGCACACATCTGCTGTCTTTTCTTGTTAATATTGCAAAGACAATTATGTTGATTGTACTTCGTTTTGTATAACCTCGACAATAGTATTACCAAAACTACAGATGCATTTATGCTTTAGACTAAACAACTAGCACAATTCTGTGTTTAATTATTAAAACTGAAGCAAATGTGCAATTTCTGTGTGCGCTGTACTGCAGCTACAGTGCGTGATCAGGGAGCTCTGTGAGGCACTCATTGCGTTTTGTCCCTGTAACATCTTGAGATTTTATATAGTTGCAAGCAATAAATACAAGTGCAAAATATATTTCGGGCTCCCATATGCTTCACCATGTGTGATTGATAAATAGGTCGATGTCTGGGAAATATAAAAATAAGTGACAGACGCATTTGCAGGCTCTTACACTTAATGTAATTAGTAATTCGCTATATATATATATATATATATATATATATATATATATATATAGAGAGAGAGAGAGAGAGAGGTCATATCACTTGTGGTTTGCACCTTCACTCGAGAAATAGGTGGTACACCAAAGGCTGCTCAGCACGTTTCAACAACTCAATCTTCCTCGAACAGCCCTTAATGATTTCTTCTTCGTGCTTGAACTCGATATGCCGCTCACAATCCGTGCTCAAATTGTTGTCAACTAGACGTTCGTCTGTAAAGCTCATACTCTACTTGTGACTGTGGGAAGTGTGGTGCCTTCCTTTTCTTTTTTCTCCGTTTATTTCCTTCCTCTTCTTTTTCTCGCTTTTTCTCTCCTCTTCAAGCGGTTTTCCTTTCAGCAGACAATTGCGAGCTCGCTTTTATTTTTCTCTTTGTTGTGTTTAGACGTGTTTAAATGGATAATAATAACAATAATAATTATCAATTATTCACTCATTTATATATCGTGCCTACAGACTCAACCATGAGGTCCAAGTGCTGACGCACGCATACATAAAAAAGTAGCAGGTGAATATAATTTTAAAAAATAATGAATAAAAAGAACAATCTTGAAAAGAAGAGTGTACATACAACAAGGCGCAAGGCCAATACAAAAGAAAAAGGAGGAGAAGGGAAGTTGAAGAATATGTCAAAGTATTACACAGCAATGCAAAGCTCAGAAAAGAACTATGATCGCGAGTTATGAAAAATACCGAGATCATGAAAAGAGGCGTCATAAAGACTGTATTCTATCGACGGTTGAGTGTAGGTGATTACAGGCAGGAAGGTGGAAATGTATATATTATCTGGTGATATTGCGCGGCTTACGAAACACGATACAACTGAGGAGGTCGGGGCAGGTGAGGGTACCGTGAGGGAATTTGAAAAGAAACAGAAGATCAGCGCGATTACGTCGGCAGCGAAGTAAGGGCAGTGGCAATAATCCAACAGTGGAAGGTCCAGTGTCAGTATTAGCAAAGCGGTGATGATATATTTCTCGAAACATTTTTTGGCCACGACCTATAATGTCGATGCTGGATCTAGAAATGCCATTACAGACGACCGACGCCTATTCGAGTTGAGGAAGACAGATTGTTGTGTACAACTGGCGGAATGGTGTAGGAGAATTTAATTACCTCTATACTCTGCAGAGCCAAGAGAGCGCACAACCCGCATTGCATCGCGTTTAGTGTGCGCTCAAAAGTCTAAGGCTGTGTCAAAAAGTACACCGAGATCATTTATCTCACAGACCTTACACAACGGTACAGAATTAACAAAATAATAAAAATAAATGCTTGCTGTTTTGCGTGGGAAAGTCATGACTTAGGTCTTAGCAACATTCAAGGTGATGTTATTAACTTTGCACTATTTAGAAAAAGAAAACAGGTCAAACTGCAAGATGCGACGATCATCAACAGTATGAATTTCGTTCAAAATCTTTTGTCATCGGAATAAAGAAGAAATGAAGAATTCCGAATAGCAGAAATAACGTCATTAATGAATATAAAAAAAGGAGCGGTCATAATATTGGTTCTTGAGAGACCCCACTAGTTGCCATGTACAAAGAAGACGTTTGGTCATTGATGTTAACTTAACATGATCTATCAATAAGATAACTGCGCAAGAGATTGACAATTGACGATTCAACACCCAAGTGCGTTAGCTTGGTCAGAAGCAGTGAGTGACGGACCTCACCAAAAGATTTGCTAAGATCGCAGTAAATGCTGTCGAATTGCCCCCTTTGAAGTACCGTTGCGGAGATCTGTGTCATGAAACTGGTGAGATTTGCAATAATGGAATGGCTGGTGAGAAATCCATGCTGATTGGGAATCGATGAGTTCTTCAAAGCAAAAAGACAATGTGTTGGGAAGAACGAGTTCAAAAATGTTAGATGTGGCACAGCGTAGAGAAATCGGGCCATAATTCGAGACATCGGTTTTACAGCCAGACCTAAATACAGGAAAAACACGAGCAGTTTTCCACATACGACGGAAAGTGGAAGTATTCGGAGAGGTATTAAATATGGATGGTAATACTGGGGCAAATACACTGCCGTAAGCTTTTAGAAATGCGGAGGGGATGACATCACCGGGCCGCAGATAGGGAAGGGTTCAAACGCTCAAGGCATTCGCTGATCAGCTTTTGATCAAACAACACAGGACTGGATGTAGGAGCCGTTGTGTGCTGCTGACTGACATCAACGTTGAAGCCGGAAGCTTTATATAAGGAATAGAAATGGGTAGCAAGCCAATCCCTGACTGCTCAGACTTCTACCCCTCTAGAATCAAGCAGGCAAAAAACACTTCGCGATTATGAGAGCGCTTGCGGATATACTTCCAAAATTGTGCCGGCCGGTCCGAGGCGCTCTTCTCCAAGAATGCAATATATGAGTCATGATCCCGCTTATAGAGGCGTTTGCATAGAGTCCGAAAAAAGCGGAACTCTTGGCTTCAGTCATTAGGCACATGACTTCTGCATTAACTGTGCGCACGATCTTTGTACTTTAGGGCAGTCATAAGTTCAGATGAGAACCAGTGGGGATATTTAGAGCATTTAGTAGTGTACTGGGGAATTATTTTGCGCATACTGCTCAAAACAAACTTCGCAAACTCATATGCTTTGTAATCAACACTGGTTTTGTCTGTGACCAGTGACCAATTGTGGTGACCAGTGGTGGGCAAGAAATCATGTAAACCAACATAATCACCACGCTTGAAAGCCAAGCTATAGGATTCATTGTTGGCAGTGGAGGATCTATGCCTCCTGGCTGACACAGAGGAAGTTATCTTTAGTGACGGGTGAAACTTTTCGAGACGCACAAGGCAAATGTCCGAACAAGATGCATCCATAACTTCAGCATTCTAGAGGCAAATGTCTAAGACGTTGCCACAGGAATTGGCGATAAAGTTGTAATGCTGAAAGTAACAGGACAGGAAGTCCAACACCAGGTTGCATTTTTTCTCCAAGTAATGATTGTAATCAAAATATCTAAGCGTGTTCCAATCAATTCCAGGTGTATAAAAATCACCAAGAAGGATTACTCTGTGCTTGAGTATACTACACTTTCAATAGAAGAGATGACCTGATAAAAAAAGACAGAGGAAATATTACGCGGTACATAGACATATCCAATTAACAATTGGATATCACAGCGTGCTGGGCTGTCTTCTAGCCAAACCGAGTCCTGTACATTTTCTATGTATTACGCCGAACACATCTTAGTGAACTATAAACAGCAATGAGTATGCCACCACCTTTTTGTTTAGATCCACTGAAGTCCCTGCAAAATTTTGCAGTTTAGTCCCTGCAAAAAACGTTGTAGTGTGGTGAAAAAAAAAATCGGAAGGGAAGAGGAAATTTCACTGCAGAGTCAAGTCTTGGAAATAACAAAAAATAGGAAAGAAGACGAAATGGCATTGCAGCCACAACAACGACGACAATAACAACAACAGTATAATAATAATAGTAGTAAAGTAGCATATATGTAATAGATAGCCTTAGATAGTCCGCATAGGCAATAAGTACATGCTTCGCTGCCCAGTCTTACCAAAGCAGCACACTTTTAAGCGATGTGACATTGCATAATAGAAACGTCTCGGCACGTAAAAATCCTAATTAACTTACGTATAGTTTTCAGGGGTCATTAGAACGAAAGTAAAAAAATGGAGTATGCTGTATCAGGGACGCCGCCGCAGCGGGGTACCTGAAACGTCTTGTGAATGCTGCAGGCAGTGTATCGGCACTACATGGTACAGGAATGACGTCATGAAATGCACAAGTTACATCTATTCACGCATTACAAAGCTTGCCTCACTAACTTATGCTATAGCTAGTGGGCGTCTTACGGTCTAATTTCGCAATCGTGCTCACTCCCTTTTCGTAGTGGGCCCGTTTGTTTTGCATAGGGTGTTTGGGCACTAGGTTTAAGACCCCCCCACTGGTGGCGCCTGAGACTGCGCTGCACCGCTCGATCCCGTCGCAATTGTAGAGGGTTGCGGCTCCAGCGTGTCTCAATTTCCCGCGCTAGCGCTCCCTATGGAGACGGACACTTTACGCAGTGGTTAATTGGGTTACGTATCCCTTTGTCTTGTAGCTCGAGTTTCTTCACGCTACTTCTGGGCCGTACGTGGCAATGCGGCCATAGCCGAGCAAACGTGAAATTTCTGCAACGATTTGCACGCTTGTAGGCCTTATGACTCCTGATAAGCAATGATTTGAGTTTGAAAATATGCATATACCCGAAAATATACCTACTATGACTGAGTAAGCTCTCTCGAACGCGACTACTCCCTCTCGGATCGACACACGTACTGCCAAGCTAGGCCTCTCTGAACGCCGAGTGTGAGGTTGAATTTTCTCCAATTGCGTCATGCGTTGAGCGATAACAACGCCATCAGTGAACGCGACACATTCATGACCGAGTAATGTCTTTTTTGTCTACAACGATAGGAAAATAAAGTGCATGGGAAGTACGGTCGCAAATGATACAAGCGACAATGCCCTAACGTGTTTTAGTTACATGTCGTAGTCGCAAGGAATTTAAACGCGTTGCACGTAGAAAATTATTCACGTTTGACCGACACACCTTTGAAGCCCTTTGAAGCAATTCAACCACCTGTTATTGCGCACATCCATTTCAAACAAAGATTTAAACTTAAACGAATCATTTTGCAATATATAATAAATGTTCTCTTAATTTCTTATAGTAAACATTCTGCTCATCGTTAATATTACTTCAGAAACGCACTTAAGCTGCTCAAATGTTTACAAAGGCAGAGGGACGGAACGAGTCAGTAACATAGAATATCGCTACCCACGATTATGCTACAGACAGACAGGAACGTACCAGGGGCCGAATACACAAAACTTTTGGTTCGTAAGTGCTTTTTGCCATTGATCGGCCGCCTTGGCTAATAATATGTGCAACATCATGATCGGCTGGTGATTTTCTCTTACGAAACATTTTAGCGTAAGAACGTTTCGTGAATACGGGCCCAGGCACGTATCTAGTGGGAGGAAGGGGCGTGCTGGGCTTTAAGTTTCTTAACTTTAAGGTTTCCGCGCCCCTTTCTTAAAATCACCAAAAAAGCCGGTCTTTCGGCAGCGGCATCAGACGCTCAAAGTAAAAATCGCTTGTGGCAAACGCGCATTCCTTTCTTTACGCATTCCCCAACTAAAAAAAAACATTTTTGCGGCGCAAGGACGTGTTGTCACGTGGTCAAATATCGATATTGTTATTCTTTATTCTTTTGCACCCCCCCCCCCTTTGGGGGGGGGGGGGGCGTACAATGACCAAAGGCGGTCACCTGTCAGAGAACATCGGCGATCCATGTGAAGAGGTGACTGTTACTTCGATCAATGTCTTATGCGTCATCTGTCTGCGTATGGAACGTGTTCATGAGGCGCTTAACGTATGCGATGTCCATGCAAACGTGACAAACGTAAAATCGTACCTTTGAGGCCTATGAGGCTACTCCGTATGGGCTCAATATCGACAACCAGTGGCGGCCGGTCAGTGAACAAGCTAGCTTTCTTGACAAAGCATTCCTTGATGACGTCCATGTCGCTGATGACCACCTTGGGAGTCTCGCCCTCGTAAAATCCGTAGACCTTGCCATAGAGGCGTGCCCACTCCTTCATGACCTGCGTCAACAGAATAGATGCAGCTGCCCTGAGTTTTATTTGGGAATTTTTTAATAACGCTTTCCCGGTGAAGTAACAAAGAATAGTTAGTTGGTGCGCAGACTGAGGGTCAACAATGTTGTTCTTCCACTGCCACCTATTTATCATCAATGCATGTGGCGCCTGTATAATATTCTTGAAGTCCCGTGCAGGCGACCCAGCTCAGGGCTGTTCGAATCTGTGGGCATCATCTGGCTTTCAGTGGATTTGAGCGCTAGACCTTAAATTCGTGTGTTCACTAGCCTAAAGCATTCCAACTCGTTTCAGTGGTTGATGGGGTTGAAAATCCCCAAGTCAAAACAGGATCCATGACAGACGCCGTAGTAGAGGGTTTCGGTGGGAACTTTAGCCACCTGGGACTTTTATTGACCCTTTTCCCGGCGCTCCCGTGGGCGCTGCCATTTTTGATCACGTGGTGACGCGTCCATTGCTTGCCTCAGCTGCCGCCGTTGCCTCTGTGTTTACAATGCAAGCGCGTGACGCCGGTGCGGCGCAGCAAACCTCTGTTTCGACGCATATCGTAGACGGTGACTATGTGGACGACACGAAGCTTTGGCCACAGCTTTAGAGGACATGTAAGTGCTTTCATATCTCATTACGCCTTGTCCAAACGGCGCGAGCAGCGTATACGGTGCTTGTACTAAAAGCGAGGCTAGAAATGTATTCCAAGCTGTCCACACTTCCAGCTTATGAATTAAATGAGGATTAGTGCGCTCGTTCTTTATTTGGCAAACATTTTGAAGCAGCGGCTTGCCATGTTTCTGACTCAGTAATACTAAGTTCCTCGGTGAGGCTACTATCTGATTGTTTATTTTCAGCCTAATCGCGCTCACGGGTGTGCTCTGCTGCGATAGATATTTTCTTGCGGCGCACAAAGCTTGTAATGTAAATGTTCTGTACTTTGTGGTATAGCTTATAGCAAAGACGTATTATCGCTAGTCCGTCGCTTACTCTGTGGACCGTCACGAAACGTTCAGTTTCCAACATTCGTGTCTTGGTGTAGTCGCCGTCACTCACGCTTCGGCACATTGATTCAAGTGTGCGCACATTCACTTATTATTGATACGTTGGCGATAGGGTGCGTGTAAGTTTGCGTGCGAGTAGGGATGGATGTGTAGATAACGTGTGAGAAACTTACTATGCCAGTAAGTGTCGTTACTTCCTTTTGTAACGAGTGGCACTCACTCTTATGTGCCGACGTTGCGGAGTTGAAGTCATTTCTTTGGAGGTTAGCTATACAGCGCTGGCGGATGAATTATCTTACGCCGAAGCACACCTGCTTACTTAATCAGCTCATGTTTACTACAATTCATATTGCTACCAAAGCCGCTCACCTTACTTCGTATGACATTGCTGCGTTGCTATCACATTCATTGCTTCGCCCTTAGGGCGAAACTGTGAAATTTTTTTATCCTCAAGGAAAGCCGTGCATCGCGAATGACCGACAACGCAGGCAATCCTTATGTAGCAGCGGCGACACAGGTTGATTCCTTTCCTTAATTTGCGAATCACTATTTTTCCAGCTAACTACCGCACACGTCTTCTCTTTATCGTTACACATTTTGCAGCATGAATTGGGCACAGTGCATTAGCGAACACCCACTTGCATTTCCGACAGCTGATCGCATAGTAGCAGGGCAGAAACAGTAGTGGTTTCGTATTCGTGCGCATTCGCTGAGGCAACGTATGGCGCGCCACCGAAAGTGCCATCTCGTTCCTCTAGAGCAAACTGCTCCGCGAAAAGGGTCAATAGTTAACGAAGCGTGAGGTACAATAACGGCTTTTTTCCCATTCCGCCCTTATTGGAACGCAGCCACCACCTACTTATTCGCTACCATTTCCAATTATCGTGACCATCTCCAGCTTCAAGCTGCACGGCACGTCTCCCATACAGCAGATACCTGCAGGGTCTGATAATGCGCCACGACATTGGAATTGTTCTGCTATTATGTAAAGTGATGCAATGGAACAAAGCAAAGACCCAAGCATCAACGTGCGCAACCTTTGATCTCGGGCGCAAATAGCTAAAGTGTAGAAACTAATCAATACTCGGAAAGTAAGGGATATCCAAATTCAAAACACAGGAATGGTTTAAAATGGCTTACTATGCAGCTAACCAAACGGACGCCCTGTAACCTCACAAGTCGACAAGGCTTTGGAAACGCTAGTAAACCTCTTAGGCATGAAAGGAGTGTATTTATCGTAGGAAAAAAGAGTCACAGGTGACACAGATGTTCATGTTGACAGATTCACAGATATCAAGGGTTCGCTCATCTCTACAAGCTCTGAATTCAAGTAAAATGTGCTGAAGCAATTTCACGGTGCCGCAGTTGAATATTACTGAAAAGGCCAATTGGCCGACTGTTCACTGTGAGCATATTTGCCCCAATTAGTGGAACTAATTTCGGAACACACTAAAAATAACTCCGTCTCACATGCGACGTACGTAATGTTTTATGGGCAGTGCTGTCCGCGGTTTCATGCAGAATTCCAGAATTGAGAACGTGGGCAGTGTGATACAAGAGATTAAAAGGCACGTCGACCATTCTCAAAAATTGGCAGTTGGCATTTCTTAAATAAATATTTTGCAATAATTTTTACGCATACGCATTAAAAGGAAGCTTTAGTTCGGGGGCTCCTACCGAAATATGTCGATCGCCTCTATATTGAACGCCCTTACAACAAAAAGACCTGTATAACGAAGGATGATTATGTCTCGGCCGAATTTCTGTTTCATACGCACTGTGAACTCGTCGACAACGAAGACCAGTACAAAGAATTTGCCTGCATACCAAAGGAATTTAGGCATCCCTGACGGCTGATTTGTTGTATCACAACGAATCCCACGTAGCGGTGTCCGCACTGCCCTCCGCAGACGCCACTGAGATGCGCTCTGCGCTAGAGGTAACGGCATTGCTATAGCGACGCACTTGAAGAGCGTGCCTATGTCAACGAGAGTTACCGTCCTGCCACACAGCTCTGGGAATCGCTCAATTTGTACGCTGCTTGTAAAACCGCAGTGGGCGTGACGGCAGACAAATACGTCGCAGCTGATGACGGCGTAATGATGCAAACTTAACTGGCGACTGATGACGTATTCAAAGAGATCTAGGGGGGAAAGGACGCCAATGTCAACAAACGCAACAGTGCTGAAGAGCCTGTAAACCAACCAAGAATTTTGACAGCAAGGGAGTCGGTTGCGGGATTTGACGATGCAGCTTTTACCTTGCGTTGCTGCCACGTTTCGATGCGGAGAATGACGCGTGAACCTCGGCACAAAAAGGTTGGCTGCAGTCACACGTTCCGACGTGCGATTGTCCTAAGTAGCACTTCAATTCATGTTAAATATACGTTTTTTGCCTTGTGGAACGTGCTTAGTCTGCTCTATAATTCGCAGTATGGTGTGGGATGATTAGAACGAAGGGACCTGTATAACAAAGAATTTTGGAGGTTCCAAGCACTTCGTTATAAAGGCTTTTTTACATGAGAACAAAGAAACTGTTTTTATCGCCAACGATTGCACCGAATTTGATGGGGTTTGTTGCATTCAAAAGGAAAAGTTAACATTGGCAGCGAATTCTTTTAAGCCGTCAAGCTATTAAATTGTAAAAAAATTAAAAAAATTGAATAAAGCCCAAGTATGAAGTTTACAACTCCTTAACTCAGCAAATAAAAACGATGTCAAAATTCGTATACAGCATCTAATAACACGTCTAAAGCGGAAAAAACTGATGTAGTATACAACGCTTCGAAATGTCGCACTAGTTTGTGAATAAGGCTTCGGCAAAACCCTCGTAAACATCGTAACAATTTCGTGTAAGTTGTATGTTCTTATACCAAATTTGTATGCTTTAGATAATTTAAGAGATGCAATTTACCAAACTGCGGTATTTGTTTCTGGTGCAGTGTTACGCATTTGCAAACTTCATCCTCCATGTTTCTTTAAAGTTGCCAGTTTTCTGAAATAGTGGGGAAAACATTTGGGGCACTAAATCGAAACTCTATGGCCGAATTCAGAAATCTTTTTGTTCGTAAGTGCTGCTTGCCATTGGTCAGCCACATTCGCTAATTATATGTCCAACACCACGATTGGCTAACACCCATTTCTACAAACAGCTTTAGCGTAAGAACGTTTTGTGAATTCGGCCCCTGGTTCTTACAGTCACTAGAATTAAAAATATTGGCTGAAATGCAAGAAGAAATTCATTGAAATCAGTGCAGTGGTCTCATAAAAGCGTTTCTACGTTTTACATGTATTTCAATAAAAAAATGGAGATGTTTTCGAGCTAAAGCGTCCTCCGAACGACCAAAAAGGAATTGCTGAGGGTCTAGTTGGTGCATACTTGACATAACTATTGAAGGGAACAACCACAGACGCTTATCCCTTGTCCATCCCTTTTCTTGCATCTGTGTTTTTGGCACTCATTAACTATGCCTTAGGGACATCTTTTAATTAAGCGATACGTGTGTATGAAGTTAAAGAACACCAAACAAAAAAAATAGACACGGGCAAAATGGAAGAAGGATCTTAAAAGTCATTGCCGTGCTCATAGTCTTCCAGTGATGCGGAACTACCGGAAAAAGCTTTCTTTTGGAGTGTTTTTGCAGAAAAACGGTGAGATAAAAAAGATCCTTCCATCACATCTCAGCACGAGCAAATGGCTCAACGTCGAGACGGGGTCGAAAAAATGGCACAAGTTCTTGATAGCTAAGACTAATTCTTATTGCTGGCAGCACTGGGCACGTGCAAGATTGATCGGAACATGGTCATTGTTTGGGTGTTTTTGCTAGATCAAAATGTTGGCCAGTTATCCGAAAGTTCTAACATTTCTTGAAAGAAATGTTACTGTTGTCGCGCTCCATAGTTAAGCCGCAAAACATTTGCGAGGATTTTTCCAATACGACGTGGCAAATAAGACGGATGATATCTGATTTTACAAAACAGAGCCTTGCACTTTTCAGGTAAAGTTCAAGAAGCTCTTTGCCAATAACAAATGCTTCATGTATGACTCAGCAACCGGCGCCATCAAAGAAGCCCAGCTGCTTTTTTGCCGTGCATGCGCACCTCGTTAACTAGCCAATACAGAATCTCGCAACGCATCTCAATAGGAATGTGCCAGGTAACACACGCTGTCTCCTTAACAAATGTGACGCTTTTAATTCTATAATAGAGTATTGTGATGCACACGTTGTTGCCCTACCTGAAACTTAGTAGCACTCTAACATTCACGACCACAAAATTTTTAACAATATTCCACGTTTGAAATTTATTGTTGCGATCGATCTTCTCTGTGTTGGAGGTGGTATGCCTGCTAGGCATTAAAAAAACTTTCAACGTGTCGCTTTCTGTACGACAAATCCCTACTTGAATCTGTCCGAGTGTGTGTGGCGAAAAACATAACCCACACCCACTTGTTACGCGAAAAATGTATGGAGTTGGTCCTGCCAGCTGCAGGGTATTTTTTAGCCTCCACTTTCGTTTCCTTTTACCTCAATATTTGTACCTCCTTCTAACTTAATTTCATTGAACTTAACTAAATTGCCCTATTGGTGCTGTGGCTTCATTGTGGCCTTCTTCGTATGGTTGGGAAACGCCGTTCAGTGTAACCGCGGTTAAGGCCACTCGTGTGACAAAGGTATAAGAGGAGCGCAGTGTGTCAGTCCCGTTTTTTTTTCGGGCTATTGTGTCATCTCTTACGCTGTTATCTGCTACATTGGGTTACTTTCAATCATGTCTGTATACCAATTAGTTCAGCAACACTTCCGGCTGAGCCACACAAATCATTTCGTTCTTCTACTTTATATTTCTATGTCGGTCGTCACCTTCTATAGCGTACGTGACACCCAAACCACGCAAAGCACGTGGCTTTGCTTGCACTGACACTACGTAGGGTTTACGACACTACTGTCGCTGAGAAAAGGTTTATAGAGCAGTGAGGGAGTCGATGTACAGTTACAGCGCTAATGGCCCTGAAGCTCTGACTTTTTCAAAACTGTTTACTTTTGGGAGCAGATCTATCCTCGCTACGGTAGGCTTTTAGAAAACGACACTGTAAGATGTGTCTTTACGTAGTACATGGCCACTTTGAGAAACGATAATTACTCTTGGGAGGAAGAGCGGCAGGTGCGTGCCGTTGAGATGTGTGCCCATACTGTGGCCGACGAGGACGCCGTTATGTGTACAATGGTTGGGCTCCAGAAGAATTGGTCAAGCCTGTCCATTATTTTCCCTTCTTTCGTGGGCATGTGTGTGTGTTTGCGGGAGGAGGGTGGTGTAGGGCTATTGCGCTAATTAAGTTGAGCTCTTTCTGGTCTGCAGTTTAAGTATAAGCTTGGTAGTTTTGTTGTACTCGATGGGCCGCGGTTTCTGACGTTGGCTAATTTTTGTCCAGAAATCAGAAATAGAGCCACCCTAGTAATTACAGCACTCAAAGACCACTGAAAACCTGATAGTGCGAGGACGATGTCCCATTTATAAACCTCTACTAGCTTTCCCAGCTTTGCTAAAGAAGTTTCGAACTAGTTGATGGACTTGTGAAGCAGGCTGTAACAAATCTCCATTATCCTCCTCTTGACAAAAGGCCTTCGACCATCTTCTAAACAAACATTTAGTCAATCATTCTTTTGTGCCCATAAGACTTGTTAGCGTTACAAGGGAACAATACCATTTAAGTAACGCCTGCGTTAACCTTCAATGAACGTTATTCCCATTTTCAATACGAAAAGGTGCGCAATGTTAACCAGAATGTTTTGAACGCTCAATGACGTTTAGTTGTTCTTCTTTAATTGTGAGAGTGCCCATTGCTAGCATATATATATATATATATATATATATATATATATATATATATATACATAGAGAAGAGAGAGAGAGAAACTTTCACCGGAAAATACCTTAAGGAGCGGTGGTCGGAGCCCCTCAGTGCAGGGCCCCACTGGCCTCTGCCACCTGCCTGACCTGGCTAATGAAAGTCGGAACGGGCGAGCTGTGCCTCCCACTGCTCCATTGTGATATTATTAATTGGCCTATAAGGAGCTTAGTACACTCACAGGTTACATGTATTAGTGTAGGTATGCCACCGCACCAAGAGCACGTGGCCCTATAGCGGGTGGGATACATGGCGTTTATTTAGCATCTTTAGATGGGGGAATACCCCGGTCTGTATTTTGCGCCAATCGGCGGCCTCTTCCCCGCTAAGTTTTGGGTGAGGCGGCCGGTATTTTCTGCGGACTCCGCGCTACCGCTAGCGTATAAGACTCTAGCATCAGTGCAAGCAAATACTCCCCTTCGTAGATATATAGCACTCAATGCTAAGAAGACCTCTCTCAATGCTCGCATTCTTGACCAAGAAATAGTGCGTCGCACACGAAGAAAAACATACCTATACGTCATGTCATTCCACGTAACATTAAGACTCATGCTTTAATTATCACAATATGACCTAATTATAACTTTGAAGACGGCGCACATCTGGGTCGCTATAACGTAAAATGATTCCAAACTGTTTTGATTCCAAACTCCTGACGTCAAATTTACGTAACCACGACGCAAGCATCGGGCGGTGACCCGCAGCGTTGTCTCTCACTCTCCTTGTTTATAGGAGGTCACCGCTGTTCGCTTTCAAAACCAATAACATTGTCTACACTCAGCGGTTTTTCTTATCTAATTGGCTGACAAGAGGCGAGGAGCACGCTTTAGTGGAGAGGGTTTCGATGGAGCCGAGCCAGCACAGTGAAAATAGATAACTGCATGAAGAGGGTGGTGCCGGCTTCTCTGATTGGTCCGCTTCGCCTTACTTAGCTTGCGGTGGCTGGTCGAAAATCGCGGCGGCGCGCAAGGGAACGATAAGAATGCCGCTAAAACGGATCCTCAGCAAGGAAGAGTTGGCAGAGCGATGTCGTATGCATGCCGAAAGGGTTAGATAACGTTTTACTGCCCCGCAAAAAGGTTTATCATGCGCAAACAAATACATGCTCACCGGCAGGTGCGAGTAGCGAGGGCCTGAGCGATCGGTGGGCCGCCATCTTCTATTCCTTTCGGAACGGAGCAGTCTGTGGCTATTCAGAAAATTTTTCAGTTTCGTTCGACATATTATTGCATTTTTTGCGCGTACACGTCACTTTGACTTGGTGAGTTTTCGCGGTTTTTTGAGGTCGCGTGACAGGCGAAGTGGGCGTAGCCAGAAAACATTGGACCAATAGCAGAGGGCTAATGGTGAAAAGGCATCGAATCAGGAATAATTAATTTTCTTTTGTGCGGTCTAATCAGTGCATAATCAGTGCATACACGTTATATCAGATGGGGAGCTATCGCGGTTTTCGTGACGTCGCGTGACAGACAGGCCAAGTTGGGAGTGTCTCGAAAATGTTTTGACCAATCGTGGAGGCTGATTGCAGAAATTGGAAGCAAAACAGTTTTGTAATCATTTTACGTTATAGCGCCCCTGTACCTGTTTGCCACTGAACGAGCAGAGTGACACGTTTCTACGACTAGCGGCCACAGCTCTGCACCTGCGCTTGCGGCCAAAACATAGTACGTCGCATACTGGAAGTGCAAAGGCACATAATACGTAATTTGACGTAACCTTTGGTCGACAAGTGGTGGTTGCGCTTTATGAAGTAGTCATTCCGTAGAATTAAGCGCAAGAAATTATTTTCAGCAGTGACTGCAAAACAGATATAAAATGAACAAATTGAAACTTTAAAGGGACTCTAACGGGGAACATTAAGTTGCAATAGTAAATCACGTTCAATGGATACAGGAAAGGTTTACCTCACCGTGAGCGTGAGGTACAAAAAAAGGTAACAATATTCTGGTAGGCTGTAGTAAGAACGCAGATGAAGTGGGCAGCACGCACCAGACGTGAAACGTGTTGTGCGTGCTGCAGAAAGTGTATGGGCTCTAGGGTAATAACGTAACCACAGACACAACTAGCATTTGTTAACGCATTAGAAAGCTCACATGCTTAACTTGCATTGCAGCTAGTAGGGTGCTTACAGTCTAATTTTGCAATGGTGTTCGCCCCCTGGTCGTAGTGGGCCAGTTTCTTTTTTTTTGGAAGAGGGCATTTAGGCACTACGGCAAAATGACCCCCCCCCCCCCTTACTGGTGAGGCCTATAGACTGCTCTGCGCCGCTCTAGCACTGCACAATCTACTGCGTTTGCCTCAATCGCCTGCGCATACGCTCCCTGTAAAGACAGACACGTCCCGCCGTTATCAGAGGGATTGGACATCCCTCTGTCTCGCTGCCCGAGTCCCTTCACGTCATTTCTGGACCACGCATGTCGAACGCAGGGCGGCCGTATTCGAGCAAGCGTGAAAGTTATGTGACAAGTTTCCCGCTTGTAAGGCTTGTAACTCCTGATGAAGCTAAACATTTCGACAGAATTACCTGTCTGGTTGGGAAAATTGATTAAGACTTAGAGATTGACTCCAACCAAATAAGGAAATTTACTAGCCCAACGTTTCGGAACCAATTCGGCTCCTTCTTCAGGGGTATTCTTCGGAGGTGGCGGTGTGCCGCTTTTAAAAGGTCCGTCGTAACAAAGGAGAGGAAGGGGGAGAGAGCGTAAGGTGCTGAGACACTTGGCAGGGCACCTGCTCTAGACAGACAAAACAGGTGGTGGGGGTGGGGTGGGTGGGGGGGGGGGGGGCTTCGGCGTCACTGGTCGGCTGGGTTGACCGATGCTGGGCACCCTTTAGTCGCGGGATTGCGTTGACGAGAGACAGGGGGGGGGGGGGGGGAGGACGAGTTGTTTTGGTGTTGCTGACCTAGAGCGGGGGGTCCTTTCTTCCCTTCGTCGCGTCTGCAAGGCCGTGAACATACAAAGAAGGAAGAATGCCCTTCACGCGGTTTATATTACCCGCCGTGTTCTGAATGTGCCAAGACTCGAGTAGTAGCCTTTTTCGCGAGTTTGTCTCTGTTTGAAGGATTTGGGTTTCTTCGAAAGAAATCTTGTGGTCGGCGTCTTCGGAATGTTCGGCGACGGCGCTGCGTATTCGGTTGAATGTTCTGACGTCGTTTTCATGTTGTCTGATTCTTTCTTTTAGATTTTTGGTTTCCCCGATGTACGAAGCCGGACAGTCGGCACAGCTGATTTTATAGACGACGCCTTGAACTTTTTCTTTTGGTGGACGGTCTTTTGGTTTAGGAATGAGGATATTCAAAGTGTTCATCGGTTTATGCGCGACTTTGAGGCCTTCTTTTTTCAATATTCGGCTGAGAGCTTCGCTGGTACCTTTGACGTATGGGATGGACACTCGTTTCTGTGGTCGAGGGGGAGTTAACGGTTGGAGGTCTCGTAGTTTTTTTTTTCTTTTTTGTTGTCGGGTTGTTTTTTCGAATGAATTCCGTTGTATAGCCGTTCCATTTGAGTTCGTTGAGAACCGTTCTCCTTTCTTTCTTTTGATCTGATTCCAATGTGCAATGAGTTTCGACTCTTTTCAATGAAGAATTTACGACCGATGCCTTGTGGTTTGCCGGATGGTTGGATGCGAAGTGTAGGTAGTGGCCTGTGTGGGTTGGCTTTCGGTAGACTGAGAATTTTAGATTGCCGTTGGTTCGTGTAACTTGTACATCTAGGAATGGTAACGATCCGTTTTGTTCGCGCTCCGACGTGAACTGTATATCCGGGTCTATGAAATTTAAATGGCTCTGCAGGTTTTCGACTTGCGACTCCTTCACGATACAGAAGCAATCATCCATGTACCTAAGGAAAACTTTTGGCTTCGGGGAAAAAGTACTGAGAGCCTTGTCATCGATATTTTCCATAGTTAGGTTAGCCATGGTGACGGAAATTGAGGCCCCCATGGGAGTTCCTTTCACCTGCTTGTAGTAGCTGCCTCCGAAGGTGAAGTAGGTATTTGATAGGCATAGCTCGAGAAGGCGGCAGATCTCGTCTACACTCAAGGGGGTTCTCTCGTCGAGTGTGTCGTCGCGTTCCAGGGCATCCCTTGTTGCTGATATAGCTAACTGAATGGGTACTCTGGTGAACAAAGAGATCACATCAAAAGAGACCAGGCAATCATCATCTTCGAGGCGTACATTTGATATGAGCTTGATGAAGTTTTCGGGGTTGCGCACGTGGGATGCTGTCCTTCCGGTGAGTGGTGATATAATCTGGTGCAAGTATGTGGATAGTGATCGAAGTGGGGAGCATGAAAAGTCTACGATTGGCCATAAGGGGATTCTGGGTTTATGGAGTTTTGGCAAGCCGTAAAAGGCGGGTGCGGACCCGTTCCTGCACGTTAATTTGAGATAAAGATTTCGAGAATTTGGGTGGTTTCGGAAAATTTCGACCAGCGTCTTATTCAGTACTGATTGGGTCCTTGTGGTGGAGTCCTTTTTTAATTTTTCGTAGTCTTGGCTGTTGAGGAGGGTGGACGCCTTTTCCTCGTAATCCTGCATGTTTAACACGACGGTTGAGTTGCCCTTGTCCGCTGGTAGAATTACAATGTCCCCATCTTCCCTCAGTAATCGCAGCGCTCTTATAACGTCAGACGACAAGTTTCTTTCTCTTCGGCGGTTGTTATTGCACCTTATTATGCCTATTGCTTTTATTCTGAGCGGTTCCCGCACTTTAGGGTCCAGTTGCTGGATGCCGCTCTCGAGGGCGACGACAATCTTGGGCAGGGGAAGGTTATCTGTGGTGACGTTGAATTTATGACCTTTTGCCAGGACTGAAGTCTCTTCTGTTGTGAGTTTTCTCGATGATAAATTCATTACTGTGTGCCTGTCCAACACTACTGGTTTTTCGGTTTGCTTGATTAAAGAAGAGAGTTTTTTCTTCTGCGTTTCGCGGTGTTTCTTTTCCTCTGAGGACGCAATGGTCTTCGCAAACGAATCAATTGATGAAAAAAAGATGGGGTACCTTGTGTTCGAGCTGTCTTCTGGCGAAGAACGCGTCGACTTCTTTCTTCCTAATCACTGTGTGGCACTCGTGTATCCGCGCTGTCACCAGTCTTTGCAGAGCCTTGTTGATGATGTCCCGGCCTTCCGCTGTGTTGATATAGGTTGGCGCAGCTGGAGACTTCGTGGAACGATGTTTCGGTCTTTGCATTTCCGGGTGAAGTCTAAGTGGGTCTTCAAGGTGGAGATGCCTTTCAGGGCTTTGATATAGTTCTTTGCAAGTTGCACTGCCTCTTGTCCGAAGTCTGCACGTATAGACTTGAAGCTAAACATTTCGACAGAATTACAAACTTCATCAAGCTCATATCAAATGTACGCCTCGAAGATGATGAATGCCTGGTCTCTTTTGATGTGATCTTTTTGTTCACCAGAGTACCCATTCAGTTAGCTATATCCGCAACAAGGGATGCCCTGGAACGCGACGACACACTCGGCGAGAGAACCCCCTTGAGTGTAGACGAGATCTGCCGCCTTCTCGAGCTATGCCTATCAAATACCTACTTCACCTTCCGAGGCAGCTACTACAAGCAGGTGAAAGGAACTCCCATGGGGGTCTCAATTTCCGTCACCATGGCTAATCTAACTGTGGAAAATATCGAAGACAGAGCTCTGAGTACTTTTTCCCCGAAGCCAAAAGTTTTCCTCAGGTACATGGATGATTGCTTCTCTATCGTGAAGGAGTCGCAAGTCGAAAACCTGCCGAGCCATTTATATTCCATAGACCCGGATATACAGTTCACGTCGGAGCACGAACAAAACGGATCGTTACCATTCCTAGATGTACAAGTTACACGAACCAACGGCAATCTAGAATTCTCAGTCTACCGAAAACCAACCCACACAGGCCGCTACCTACACTTCGCATCCAACCATCCGGCAAACCACAAGGCATCGGTCGTAAATTCTTTATTGAAAAGAGTCGAAACTCATTGCACATTGGAATCAGATCAAAAGAAAGAAAGGAGAATGGTTCTCAACGAGCTCAAAGGGAAGGACTATACAACAAAATTCATTCGAAAAACAACCCGACAACAAAAAAGAAAAAACAAACTACGAGACCTCCAACCGTTAACTCCCCTTCGACCACAGAAACGAGTGTCCATCCCATACGTCAAAGGTACCAGCGAAGCTCTCAGCCGAATATTAAAAAAAGAAGGCCTCAAAGTCGCGCATAAACCGATGAACAGTTTGAATATCCTCATTCCTAAACCAAAAAAACCGTCCACCAAAAGAAAAATCTCAAGGCGTCGTCTATAAAATCAGCTGTGCCGACTGTCCGGCTTCGTACATCGGGGAAACCAAAAATCTAAAAGAAAGAATCAGACAACATGAAAACGACGTCAGAACATTCAACCGAATACGCAGCGCCGTCGCCGAACGTTCCGAAGACGCCGAGCACAAGATTTCTTACCAAGAAACCCAAATCCTTCAAACAGAGACAAACTGGCGAAAAAGGCTACTACTCGAGTCTTGGCACATTCAGAACACAGCGGGTAATATAAACTGCCCGAAGGGCATTCTTCCATCTTTGTATGATCACGGCCTTGCAGACGCGACGAAGGGAAGAAAGTACCCCCCGCTCTTCGTCAGCAACACCAAAACAACTCGTCCTCCCCCCCCCCCCCCCCCCCTGTCTCTCGTCAACGCATTCCTGCGACTAAAGGGCGCCCAGCATCGGTCAACCCAGCCGACCAGCGACGCCGAAGGCATGATCGGGAACTTCGCGTGTTGGCGCGGTTGGAGCTTATCAGGAACCGAAAATGACGGCCCGATCATTACTTGCCAGACGCTCAGGTACGTAACCGAACAGTCGCGGTTTGGCGCCTTCTCGTCGCTACGTTCATGTGTATGACTTCTTCAGGTCCTCATGTTATCATGGAAGATGTTCGGACACTGCTCTTTGAATTGTGTGTCCGTGTCTCGGGGCACAAGGTTTATCACATTATCCTGGATGCCTCGGATCATAAGGCTTTCTGTCCTCTTACGATCGGCAATGCGTCATCAGTCAGCATACCGCGGAGCAGAAACAAATCATCTGATAGGGTACCTCTGAGAACAGCACGAACAGCTTGCATCGCATACATAAGCCGCTGCTGCTGCGTCCGTCACCGCGCTTCAAGTTCTTCTAGCTCGTCATCGTCTATCAAGAACTGCAGGAGGGGGTTTATCGGCGGCGCCATCTTCAAAAAGCTCGCGCAATGCGATAGCGGTCGCGGAAGCAACATAACGTTCGCCAGACGGCGCGTTCGTGCGCCCGAAAGTAAAGCTCCTATATAGGGGCTTTACCCGAAAGCAGTCGGCGAAATCCGCCGTTAAGTTAAGCTCCGAGGGCGTCGCACTCGAGCGCACTCGAGCGTGCTCCTTTGGAGTTCGAAGCGCGCTAACTTAACGCGCCCACTGCCTAGCTGCGCCTCTTGGAACGCAGCGCGCGAGGCGAAATTTATCATGAAGGGCGTGACAATGGCGCTAACTGCGCATTCCACGCGTGCATGATCGAGTAATAGCTTCTTTTTTCGGCGGGATACCAAATTAAGCGCTTTGGCAACACGTTTATAAAGATATAAGCGATAATAGTGTTACATGTTTTCGTTACTTGCGGTGTCAGCGAGCTACCCTCTATGTTGCTGATCGAAATGAATGCCATGTCACGCAAAAAAAGAACGAAAAAAAAACGAGATAACGAATAACGGGTGCCGACAACCCCTTAGAAGTGCGAGCGCCAAATTGTCATGACGTCATGGTTTATGACAGTGCCCACCCCTTCCGAGTTAATATTTTTCGATAAATGAAGATAAATTGCATTCCAAATGAACCATTGACTCCAGCTAGTAAGCTTCGAGAAATTGTGATAAAACGGCTCCAATACGTGAAAATAAATTAAAATACGTGACATCACAATGAAGTATCGGTGCCACATGCGCGTAAGGCTCCAAATACAAGAAGTCCGGCCTCGATATCTTCCCCTCACAAACGATATCTTCCACTCGCAAACGAGGTTTCGAAAGCACAATTTGCCCTTCTAAATGATTAAGTGTTTCTCTTTAGCGTCTGTTTTAAGGACACACGCAAAAGCTTGCGCCGGATGACATTAAAAATATACGCGGTTCTCGCTGCATTAGCATCGCCTACGGTCAGCTCCGCCCACATTTCACGCGTTCGGGCGCTGTACAGAACTGCGTTGGTTTCACAGTCTATGACAAGCGCGTGTCCAGGGCCAAGAGCGACGCGCGGTCCCCTTGGCTGCAAAACAACAAAAGAAGCGAAGTGCACGTTCTACTCGGAAAGTTCAGCCGCGGAGCGGGGGCAGCATATGCAGCGAACTTTTACGACGAACGTCGCGCTTCAAAAAAAGAAGCGGCGGCACGACGCAGGATGTTCGCTGGCTTGCCCTATATGGAGCGAAAAAGAGGCGGACGCCACTGCGTGTTCGCCGCGTCGCTGTCAGTGTTACCAGAAAGCTTAAATTCATTTTAATATCTACGCCAGAGAAAGTAGCACTTCTTGGTCTTATCCTTTGAGAATGCCTAGACAACTTCGCAACAGCTAACACGTTTAGTATCGTCCCTATACGTTTCACTGCGATCGTAGGCTGAGAGCCGGCAAGCAACAAAAAAAAGCACCCTCACCCGTATGCCGACTAGTGTTGCCGCTCCCAGCAGTTGTTTCGAATATTAGTGATAAATTTTACAATGGTGCCATGGCTCAAAGGAATGAAAGAAAATCACGTGGGATTCCAACCCACGCATTCCAAATGGTAGGCAGAGGCTGCACAATTGGGTGAGATGGTGGCTCCATAGCTGAGATTTTGTCACGCGGCCAGTCATATTCAATAATCTTAGTAGCACTGCCAGATTTCGGCTTGTGAAGATGTTTCTCCATTGTCATCTTAGGGCAATTGTGCGCAGAATTCGCCTCGATAACATAACCCGGGCCTATGGTCACCCCTAAAAGCGCCTTTCTATGCCAAACTTGGGAGAATTGCCGTGTTGACAATGCAGTCAAAGAGAAGTACAGTCACAAGCTTTGTGACATTGAGCACTGGAGCGCGTGTCACACGGTACATGCAGAGTACTTTGACGAGCAGCTAGCGCACTCTTGTAGTTCGTACGTAGGTTTAGCGGACGCACTCTCTAACAGCGCTCTCTCGTCGTCTATCGGGTGTCCCACGTAACTTGAGCCAAATTTTACAATATGCAAATGCCACGGAGTGAAGACAGACAGAACCAAGGTAATGTTGTTCACCGTCGCTTGAAGATACTCAGATTATTTCTTGTATTCCGCCTAATTACATATTACCCTTACATATTACCTTACATATTACTCAACTCCTCAAATATTATGATTAGATGAATAGTGTCAATGGGAATGTTGCTCGCTTGAAGATACTCAGATTATTTCTTGTATTCCTCCTAATTACATAATTACTCTTGAATAATTACTCAACTCCTCAAATATTATGATTAGATGAATAGTGTCAATGGGAATGTTGTAGAGCAACAAGAACTCCCTATAGAGCTTTCTGTCGCTCAATACGCGCTACATAAAAGTAAAGTGAACATGTGGGCTAGTTGGTTGAACATATTGAACTTGGTAACAGCGCGAAAGGCGAGGACGTATCCGTCCTCGTCTTTCGCGCTTAAACCTAGTTCCACAAAAAGTGTTTTATGCGATAGAAATTATTGGACACTCCAAGCGCATTTATGCCGTCGCCGTCATGTTCCGTATAAAGTCTAAACACGATAACATCGTCGCCGCCTGCCGTACGCCGCTTGTGCGCGTAAAAGCTAGGGAAGGTCAGCCGACGAACGCGGCTCAATCTCGCACGGCGAGGGAGAAAGGCGGGCGGAAGCGCGCCGTCTTCTGAGGCGAGGCATGGGGGGGGGGCATTCTACCCCTGGGGCTGCCGTTTCGCCGTATCCTGACAGCGATCAGCGACGTTGACAAAGTGCGCTCCTGCGCGGGCCTCACCTTGAAAGCGATCTGAGATGTGGACAAAAACCGCCCAGTGACCGCAGCTTCGTATGCGCTGTGCTTGCGACGTTTAGTTCGCGTTGAAGAGAGAGCCAGCACGAAGGTCAATTCGCTCGTTGCTGTGCCGCGCTTCCTGACTGCCGCGTTTCGACAGCGAGTTTCCGCAGTTAAAAAAATTAAATTACGGGGTTTTACGGGCCAAAACCACGATCTGATTATGAGGCACGCCTCCGGAAAATTTCGACCACCTGGGATTTTTTAACGTGCACCATCGAAATGCGGCCGCCGTGGCCGGGATTCGATCTCGCGAGCTCGTGCTTAGCAGCCGAACACCATAGCCACTAAGCAACCACGGCGGGTAGCGAGTTTCGGCAGTCATCGAGCGAGATGTGTTCATGTGTACCTGTGCGCGCGTGACACCGCGCTTGGTAATTTAGTTAGTAAGCGAATGTTTGCAAGTTTCTACTGCCGATAAAACTAATATCCTTAGCTGTCTACTAATTTGCTATCACAATCAATGCTTTGCCGTTCGGGCGAAACTGCGACTTTTTTCCAAGCATGAAAGAAGCCCACGAATACATGCAAAATTGCCGCACGACTGGCCGCTCGAGGCACTTACAGGCGTTACAGTTGAGCGACTGCGTGGGACAATTTGTTAGCATACACGCGCCTGAGCGGGAGCGGACAGTAAATGCTCTGTTGAAGCTGTCTTATGGTTGGCCCCTAGAACATTTGAAAATTTTACAAAATAATCAATTATTTTCAAGTTTCAAAGTATTTGTTCACAACCTCGTAAAATTACAGCGAAAACATCCAAAATGGGTAGAAATCATTAGCTAGAATGCCTAAAGTGCGCGCAAACTTGTCCACTTGTTATTATGAGCCCATAAATCGGTAACTAAGTAACTTCAAGACTTGATAACTTTTAGATGGAGTAATCGGAGGAAGTATGACACAGGAAATCTTGTCATTTTGTCCGCTTTAGATTTTCTAATAACGCCTGTTACAGATTTCCAATATATATTTTTTTTGTTAAGAGGTAAACAAATTTGGTGTCAAGGACATCAAAAGTTGTGAGTTTCGGCACTTTGCTGAATGACCAATCCACCTCTCTTTTTTTGTAAGCGAGCCACTAGATATTATTTTGCTGTCTCAATACAAGAAGCGTCGTAGAGATCAGTTCAGCGGTTGTAGAGAAGACGTTTTGTGTTTTCGAAAATATTATTAGGAGCACGGAGGTAATGCCTCTGAATGTACCTGACTCTGCATCGCCTAACCAGCTGAACTAACTAACCTAACCTGCTAAAGTGGCTAACACCGAAAGTTTTAAACACACGTCCTCGAAGGAATAAGTACACTTCTGCTAAAAACAGCGCCGTTGGTTGTGCATGAGGATAGCCGTGCGGAAAATAAATGACTAGAATGATCATACTACGATGGTAGCATTCTTCCCAACAACTTTCATGAGATTGCTTACATATGGCCGTAATTTTGCTTAAGTGTTGAAACGAAAGTGTGAATAAATGTTCAGAAAGAATCAGAAAAAATAGAAGCTATATAAGAAAGAAGGGTAATATCAATGAAGGCGAGAACAAATCTATTTAAATAATATTTTTTTTCCGTACCATCAAAGAATGGAATGGATTGCCTGAAAACACCGTTTCTCAAACATCAAACTCAACATTTTGTGGTAGGTGGTTGGATCTGTGATCATAATATCTACTTGCTGTATGTGTAAAATATTTTTGTTCCCCTCTTTTTTTTTTCCTTTGCTTAATGTCGATTTTTTTTTTTTGCTGTAGAGATTTAGTCATTTTTGCAGCATGGTTCTGCGTGGTCTGCTTTGTCTGTCACCATGATTTTTTGGGAAATATTCAATTTTTATTGTTTTAGTGCAATAATGTCTCCTCCCACTGTAATCCTCTAAAGTGGTAATGTGGGTTTGTATAATAAATGAATGAATAAATAAATGAATAAACTACCGTATGAGCCTGTCCTAAAGGTGAATTCAACCACCTGAAGTTGCCCTTAGCGATGTGTATACATACACAATGCGTGTGTAGAATATTGGTGGCATTGCCGGACGCATTCTAAGCTAATGGACGCAGCATAGAGGCTGTGAGTGAATTGGAAGCCTCATTAGGAGTGGTGGCGTGAACGCGCATGGCAAACTGCACGCGTTGTATACGGGCTTGAGCGAGCTGGCTCGTAGACTGACACCTTGCTTGGCACAAACAAATGGCACTCCATTGCCGACGCGGCCCCCTATGTTAACGCGGGATACACTTCGCTCCGAGCAATTGGTAACGCCCTAAAATGTCTTCACGCGCACATACTTTGGCCGGTGCTAGCTAGCTGAGACAACGTAATGAAGCCAATGCAATGCACACCGAACTATCTCTTGTCTAAACGGTAACAGCCTTTGTGTAATAAATACAGGTAGCTCACAATTAGCTATAAACATAAACGGGCTTCGTTTAACCAGCGCTAATGTGAACGTAGAAATCCGTGACATGTGGTGCAGAGGTTCCATGGATTCAAGTTATCGGAAGCAAATAAACAGACAAAAATATCGTCCTCAGTGTCCCTTAAGAAACAGCTTCTCTGCACCGGAAAACATTGGCGAAAGAGAAGTGTCCTCTTAATTAAAGATTGATGCACTGTCGAAGTAAGGTTAGCGGTCAAAACGAGGAGTACCTTTGTATTATATAGGTATTCCTTTGCACAGAGTGGGAGAAAAAAAAAGGCATATACCTTAATGCGATCTCTCTTGAATTCCTGCCAGTTTCCGAAAAAGAGTTCCGGTTCCGGTCCAGGAATGCCGTATCGTTTGAGTAGACCCTGCTTGCGGCGCCTCACGACAGCCCATACGGCGAACGCCGCCAAGGCGAGTGCCGCTGCCAGATGCACAACGTCCGGGTACTCCATAGGCCGTGCACTCGCTGATGGGGGCCTGCATCGTTCGGGCCAAAGAGCACTGAAAGACTTCACTGAAGCGTACCTGATGGTGTATTTTTCGCAATAGTGATTTATACTAGCAAAACACTTCTTGTTGTTCTAGTTCGTGAAGCGCAGTTATTAGAAGGGAGAGTGCATATACCACACAGATGAAGTATAGGACAGATAGTGCGAGCGCTCGTCCTGTCTATATCATCTCTGTGTGTTCGTTAATTTTGCAACCCTCTTCTAATAGCTGGGATTTATACTGCCATGCCTACATTGTTAGACGCCTTTACGGTGACTGTGTTTCAGAACCAGCTCGTTCAAGCCCTCCCAACGCTCCGGTGACGTTCATTGGCGAGCTGCATGGCGTCTTGGCCGACATTGTCTCTCGCTATCCTTTCTGCCCGGCCTTAGGGGACTTCCCTAGCATTACATGGCCCGGTTCTTTTCTTGGGGTAAAACCTTCTTTTACTCAGTGCCATCAGTTTTTAAACATGTTCATATGCTTCCATTTTACACGGCTAGTGACGAGACAACACAAGAATCGCGCGATTGATCTAATACGCTGGATTTAATTTTTTTCGGCGCACCTAAAGTTCATATCTCCTGTAACCTACATTCCAGGTTTTTGTGAATATTCGCTCCTCCATTGTAATATTAAGATTTCCTCTCTGCGTGATCAACCTAAAAAAAAGGAAAGAAAAGAAAACGTGATCACAAAAGGACAAATTTCGACCTTATTAACTAAAATTGGAGCGAAATTCTACGCGTATACTTTGATGATTTCGACCTCCGGGATGTTCAAGAAAACTCAAAGTTGTTTGCAGCCACATAAATGAACTCATTGAAGCAGATATACGTAACGGCCAGGCAAACTAGTAGCGCACAATAATGCGTAATGTCTAACTACTACCCTTAAGCAGGCTCTGTAATAAATGGCAGCGATTTTTTCGTTTAGCAAAGCTGAGGAACACTACTGAACGCTTGGAGATGTGCTTTCAAGTAGAGAATGATTATCCTAATGCTGTTCGTGTAGCTAAGCAGTCTTTCTATAACCTTACATGGCCTGACTTATTACACAATAACCCAAAAGAATTCTTGAATGTTGTAAAAGGTGAACAGAGCCATGTGATTTCCCTGAAAGATGACTCAGTTCAGCGCCTCATTACTGCCATTCCATATTTAACGCTGTTTTCTATAACTCATTTTTGGTCTCGTCAGCTAAATGATTCTTGTGCCGTATTTCGCCGCATTTTCCCCTGATGTCTTCGGTTATAATACAGACGGCCACGATTGTTAAACTAATCGACTCATTGAAACTGTCGACTTCTTACGGCGTTGGCCTGTATTAACTCAATGTTTTTAAAACAAACAAAGATGTATTCTGCTGTAAACGTTACTAAGATTTTTCAGCAATCACTTGACCATAGTTCCTTGCCAACAGACTGGAAGATTGGCAAAGTGGTTCCAGTTCATAAATGCGGTAACATGCATTCCCCTGTTGACTACCGATACAGTTCCCTGTAAAATTATGGCGCAAATATTGTATACTAAAATTTCTGACTTTCTAGACTGCAATACCTTTTTTTGACTGCTCAAGACGGCTTCTCGCGATCGTATTTATGTCAAACTCAAGTACTCCTTTTTATACGTCGCTTACGCACTATACTGGACCGAAGCTCTCAAGATGACTGTATATATACTTAGACTTTTCTAAAGTGTTCGAGAGAGCGTGTCTTGCTCTTATGGTCAAACTTTCAGCACTTAACCTAGATTGTAAACTGCCAATCTGGATAGAATTCTTCTGTACCGATTGCTTTCAGAAAGTCACTGTTAACGGTGTCGATTATAATCCCACACCTGTCACATCTGGTCTGCCTAGGGGGCTGTTTTAGGCCCGCTACTTTTTCTAATCTACTGTAACGATTTACCATGTTCTGTTTCCTCTTATATACATATTTATGCTTACGACTGTGTTGTATATCGAGATTTGCAACGAACAGGACGAACATCTATACAACAGAGGGACCTAGATTCTTTAACAGGTTGGTGTGAAAACTGGATAATGGAATTAAACACCAACAAGTGCAAACGAATGCGTGTGTTTCGCAAACATGAGTGCCCTGCAGTCTATAAACTTACCAATACTTCGCTTGAACATGTTTCGTGTAATCGATATCTTGTCCTCACTCTACAGCGTCTGATTGTAACATGAAAAACTCGGATCAACGTAATAATTATTAGTGACAATCAAGTGCTAGGGTACTTACGTTAAATTTTCAGTAGGGCCCCAACCGCTTTAAAATTGCTTCTTTTCAAAACCCTTGTCCGCTCTAAATTGGAATACACCACCGCTATTTGGGATCTGAATCACGATAAGCTAGTTAATGCACTTGAACTGCTTCAGAATAATGCCCCTCGTTTTATCGTAGAGGACTATTGTCGCACAGATAGCACAACATTGATGATAGACCGTACATCATTGTCCCATTTGGCACTGTAGGTAGAAAACATTTTCGTTTATGCATGCTTTATGAAGTCTACTATCATCGTCGTTTACCCGCAGAACTCATCCTTGCGCATTCATCACGTGTTAACCAGGATACTAAAGTTGGGTGTACGTCCTGTCGCGCAAACACCTTTTTGTATTCTTTTATTTAGCACACGTCCCTATAGACTGGGACCATCTGCTCGCTAACATTGCTTTTATCACGAATTATTGTTTGTTCAGACTATATTTATTCGCGTCTTTTTATTCCAGTTGATTGTACCACATCACCATGCGTCTTTTTTATGTTCTCATGCGATTTTTGTTTTTCATTATTGATTTGATTATTGTTTTATGACGGCCAGAATATATTTTTCTTGTATTCTACCAGGTGTTCAAAATTAAGCTTCACTAAATTTTTAAAAAGTCGCCTGTGGTAGGTAGCATAATTCTTATCGTTGAGCTGGGTTATTGGAAGAGGCGGACATTAGTAGCGCGAGAAATGGAAACAAATATTCAACTACTTAACAAAAACTGACTAATAAACTTCTTAGTAAATTACTGTAAGACACATATTGCAATTTATGAATTGTAGCCGGTGAGCTTGCAAAACGCATCCACTTCAAATGAATGTCCAGGAGGACACCAGTTTCTAGATATTATTTCCCAAAGTGTGGGACGAAATGCATGGGCGTTCCAGTTACTTTTGCGCTTGAATATATAAAACAGCATTTGGTAATGTACGGTACGGCGAGTTTGATGGCTCTTATCTCCAAAGGGATGTCATTCTGGAAATTCATTCCAAGCGGATACGCGTGACAAGCTCACCGTCTACAATTCGTAAATTGCAATATGTGTCGTAAAGTAATTAACTGAGAAGTTAATGAGTGGATTTTTGTTAATTAGCTGAATATGTGTTTCGATTTCTCGTGCTACTAATGTCCGCCTCATCGAATAATCCAGCTCGAGGATAAGCATTATGCTAACTGCCACAGGCGATTTATAAAATTCCGTAAAACCTAAAAATGAACACCCGGTATATTTTTGTATGAATAAGCCAATCGTCACTTATATTTTTGCTCTTTACCTTGCCATATTTTTGCTATTTTTGTTTAATAACCTGTTGCTAGTCTACAATGTTTTTGCATTATATTAAATAAATAAATAACAAATAATTAATTAAGCTACCCAAGGGCCGGTTATTCTTTTAATCAGAACCTGCAATGACTAGCGACGTAGGCAAAAATGAAAAAAGGAACAAACGCAAACAGGAAATATAACGAAGGAGGAGAACATCATCCAATTCAGGCATAAGCTGCTATACAATAGTAATCATCATCATCAGCATATATTTATGTCCACGGCAGGACAAAGGCCTCTCCCTGCGATCTCCAATTACCCCTGTCTTGCGCTTGCTGATTCCTACTTGCGCCTTGCTATACAATATGCTTAGTCAAAGATCACTTTATGCGCGACGTGCGAATGTCCTGTCACTGGACGCGTTGCTAGAACTGTCACTTCCTTTACAGTCCCTTCACCAAAAAAAAAGGAGAACCTGGCACACAGTGAAGAACAAAGCACGGTAAAGAAAGATCAGTGCTAGTTCACATAAAGGTGCACGAAGTCAGGTTTTGACCACATTCATAATCGATCGTCCTTCAAGGAGACTGTACAAGGTCACTAGGTGTTCGAAAGTAACGAAGTGCTGTGACAGAATTTCTTTGTTTCTTCTAGCAGCGACCATTCACCAAGAAAACCCGCCGTGGGAGCCTAGTCGCTAAGGCGTTGCGCTGCTGAGCTCGAGGTCGCCTGTTCAATGCCATTCGCAACAACCGCATTACGAGGAGGGCGAGAAGCAAAAAGTTCGTTTACCGGGCATTAGTTGTGCGTTAAAGAACCTAAGGTGGTCAAAATTAATCCGGTGCCCCCCACTATACGGCATGTCTCAATCAGATGGGAGTCGTGGCACTTGAAGCCTTTTTTAAGTATTTTAAAATTAATTTTCGTTTCGGGGGACCAATAGGCTTTTCCACAGATAAAGTACCCCTATCGAATCGGTTCAAGTGCAACCACAATGTGATTAGGATGCACTCCGTAGTGGGGGACTCTCGATTAATTTGGACCACCTGGAGTTCTTTAACGTGCACCCAATGCACGGTACACGGGCGTTTTAACAGCCAGCCGTAATTTGTGCGTGTGCCACGAAATTATCATCATCAGCATTGGCTCGAGTGTCATCGTCTTCCTTTCCGCAGTTTAAGCCAGCCGTAATTTGCGCGTGTGCCACGAAACTGCCGCGCCGAAGCCATGGCAACCAGGCGACGCCACACAAACACAGCTCCGGCGAGCTCCCGCTAACTGCGCGCTACTGCGCGTGAGCCGTGAAGTTATTCCTGGCGCGTCCGCGCTCGCCGCCCGATATAAATAAATAAATAAACAAAAGTAACGTTCTTGGCAAGGCAGGAATCGAACTCGGGTACCCACGGTCCGAAGGCGAGCGTCATCCACGCTTGCAGAACGTGTATTTATGGGAACCATATGGTTGCATTGTACTCACGATTGCAACACAACTTTTTTTTGGGAGACAAAAAGAGAAATTGAGAGCAAGACAGAGAAAGAAAGAGAAAGTAGAAGAGATAGAGAAATAAAGAGAGAGCAAGACAGAAAAGAGAAAGAAGAAAGAAAGAAAGAAAGAGTGAGCGATAACCTAGCGACGACCAAGAGACGAAATCAATCGGCCAACTTCGCTGTGTCTCCAGCTTTGCGCGGGCTAGTGCAAGTTTTCGCCTTTTTTTTTGCATTCTGCCCCCATCGATATGCGGCCGCCGCGGCCGGGATTTGATCACGTGTCCTCGTGCTTAGCAGCGTAAGCCAATACTACTAAGCAACCACGGCGGGAATTTATCAAAACTACAGCTTCAATTGCAAAACCATTACGACCCCGCTAACCTGGAGACATACACCTGGGGAGGACTACCTATGTCTCACAACGCTTTGATAACTGCGACAGCGGAAAAAATGCTGTGTCTTTTTGAGCTGCCTCGTTTGAATGAGATGAAAGCTTAGTCTATATAAACTACCATAGCCACTTCTGAATTCCACTTCATGCAGTATTATTCTTGCGCATCTTTCATTTCTATCGCAAATCGCTATTTTGGCAATTTACTGACGGTTCCCATTCTTCAAACAGTTCAAGCGTTCGGAGCAAAACATTCCGCCTCTGAAACTTCTTCTATTGCATGAAGTGACGGCTGGTTTAGTGACTAGAATTATTGTCCTCACACAAAAAGCAGTGTGTAATTAGTTATTCGCTAAAAAAGCCCTTAGCATAGTATTTTAGGCGCTCGCGGCCGCTGCAGTTTGTCTATGGTCAGAATACTGGGCCGCTTCGGCGGGAATATGGTACATCAGCAGAATGCGTGCGATTGTGCAGCTTTGGTCGCCAAGCAGACATAAAAGCACTTTTACTGAGCTTATGCATCAGGCGACTTTTTCTCTAGTATTGTACGAACATATTATTCAGTAAATTTCTTTTGCGTTTTCAGATAGCTGACATCTTCGTATCAGGGTATGAGGCCTAAAATAAATTATACCATCTTTTAAAGTGAGAAATTCAAAACCCGGCACACATGGAGAACGGCTTGTTATTGGTGTAGGGTTCGATACAAAGGCGTCATGTATATAGGGGATGTGGTGGTCACGTGGTATCACTGATGCGGGGGTCAATGCAGTAGTCGAAGCCGCATTATAATCGTGTTGCCGAAAGATTTACACGAAAGGATAATAGAGGAGAGAAGGTTACAAGGGCCCTGCGCGCTCTGAGAGAAGCCAATTCTAGGACTATGGTCCTAATATCCCACCGCGAATGCGTAGAAGCGCAGAGGGAACAATCAAAGAATGGCCTACGCGTCGTGCGTCCCGCTTTCAGCTACATGGTCACTGTCTAGCTTGCAGCCGCAGCACCAGGCCGACTTATGCATACGTCAGCGGTTTCTGATGAACAGTGACCACTACCTGCGATTTATGTGGCGTGTAGTGGAGCCCCTGTAAGCAAACCTCACTCCGATTGTAGTGTTTACAACAGTTATAAGGGTTACATTTACTATGCACTTTTATATCTTACGCTATTTATGTATGTGTACTGTATATGAGGTGTTTCTGGCGTTTACATGTGTCAGATTATAGTGTGTCATTTTATAATGTATTTTTTAAACTTTTCTGGTATCTAATACTATGTGAAATTTGTGATCATATGTGATGCATGTCACCCATGTGAACAGAGTAGCCGGCACCATATTTGGTAGCCAACATCTGTTTATCAATCAATCAATCAATCAATCAATCAATCATGTTTATTTAACGTGCCCAGGAACAACCCTAAGGTCTGAGTGCTGGCGCACGCATACAAAACAAACCAAAAAGAAAACACTGCAGGGGAATATAACTAAAAATAAATTAATAAAAATTGTGAAAAGAAGGGAGTACCATCAATAAAGCGCAAAGTAAATACAAAAGAAAAAGGAGGAGAAGGGCACTTCAACAATGCATTAAATTATAACACAAGGCAAAGCTCGGAAAAGAACGATGACAACGAGTTATGAAAGATATCAAGATCACGAAAGTAAGGGTTATAAAGACTCGGTATTCTGTGGACAGTTGAGTGTTCGTGATGACAGGCAGGAACATGAAAAGGTCTATGTTCTCTGGTGATCTTGCGTGGGATACGAAACATGACACAGCTGAAAAGTTCGGGACACGTGAGATTGCCGTGATGTAGTTTGAAGAGAAACAGAAGGTCAGCGCGATTACGTTGGTCGCGAAGTGAGGGCAATGACAACAATCCAACAGTGCTAGTACAGGGTGCAATGTCCAAGTTTGCGAAGCGGTGATTATATATGCTTAGAAACTTTTTCTCAACACAATCTATAATGTCACTGTTGGATCTGATAGAGCCATTCCAGACGACCGACTATATTCGAGTTGAGGAAGATAGATAGTTGTGTATAATTTGCGGAATGGTGTAGGAGGCTTGGATTCCCTCGATAGTCTGCATACAGAACCAAGGGAGCGCATACCCCGCATTGCAACACGTTTTGTGTGAGCAGAACAGTGTAAGGTTTCATCAAAAAGTACACCAAGATCATTGATCTCGCAGACCTTACACAACGGCACAGAATCTACAGAGTAAAAAAAAAGAAATACTTGCTGTTTTGCGTGTGAAAGTCATGACTTTGGTCTTAGCAGCATTCAAGGTACGGTTATTATCCTTGCATCATTTAGAAAAGGAGAACAGGTCAGATTGCAGGGCGCGGCAGTCATCAACAGTGTGAATTTTCTTTAAAATCTTGATGTCATCGGCATATAGAAGGAAAAAAGAGTTCCGAATAACAGAAAGAACGTGAGTAATGAAAATTTTTAAAAAGGAGTGGTCCTAATACTGACCCTTGAGGGACGCCGCTAGTTGCCATGTAAGAAGAAGACGTTTGGCCATTGACGTTAACATAACAGGATCTATCAAGAAGATAACTTTACAAGAGGTTCACAACTGACGAGTCAACATCAAAGTGCGTAAGCTTGATCAGAAGCAGCGAGTGGCTGACTACATCAAAAGCCTTGCTGAGATCACAATAAATGGTGTCAACTTGTGCCCTTTGAAGTACCGGCGTGGAGATCTGTGTCATGAAACTTGCGAGATTTGTGATAGTGAGGCGGCTGGTGAGAAATTCATGCTGATTCGGAATGAGCGAGTTCTTCACAGTAAAAGACAATATGTTGGGAAGAGCAAGCTCAAAAATCTTGGACGTAGCACAGAGAAGAGAAATTGGGCGATATTTTGAGACATCTGATTTACATCCAGACTTAAATACAGGAAAAACACGAGTAGTTTTCCACATGTTAGGGAAAGTGGAAGTAGTCAAAGAGTTATTAAATATAGATGTCAATACTGGATCAAATATACTGCCGTAAGCGTTTAGAATTGCGGAGGGAATGCCATCAGGGCAGCAGGATAGGGAAGGCTTCAAGCGCTTAAGGCATTCGTGGACAAGCTTTTCATCAAACAACACCGCACTAGATGTAGGAACCGTCGTGTGCTGCTGACTGACACCAGCGTTGAAACCTGCATCTTTATATAAGGATGAGAAATGGGCTGCATAACAATCCGCGACTGCTTTGACTTCTGCCCCTCTAGAGTCAAGTAAGCAAAAACACTCTCCACGTTTATTGGAGCGTTTACGGATATACTTCCGAAATTCCGCCAGCCGGTCGGAGGCGCTCTTTTCCAACAATGCCATATATGAGTCTTGATCCCTCTTATAGAGACGTTTAGAGATAGCGCGAAAAAAGCGGAATTCTCTGGACTCATTAGGCAACTGAATTCTAGATTTTTGGTGTGCGCGATCTTTATGCTTTAGGGCAATTATGAGTTCAGACGAAAACCAGTGGGGATATCTAGAGCGTTTAGGCCTGTACTGGGGAATGTATTTGTGCATACAGCCCAAAACAAGCTCCGTAAACTGATCTACTTGGTCATTAACATTGCTTTTGTCTGTAACCAGTGACGAGTCGGTGGTGGACAAGACATTATATAAACCAAGATAATCACCACGCTTGAAAGCAAAGTGTGGGGATTCATTTACGCCACTGGAGGAGCTCTGCCTCAGTGCTGACACAGAGGCAGTTATATTTAGTGGCGGATGAAACTAATCGGTACGCACAAGGAAAGTTTCGGAACGAGAGACATCTAAAACTTGAGCATTCGAGATGCAAAGATCTGAGACGTTGCCACAGGAATTGGCGATCAAGTTATGCTGCTGAAGGGAACAGAAGGACAGAAAGTCCAACAACTGGCTGCATTTCTTCTCTGTGTAATGATTGTAATGAGAATATATAAGTGTGTTCGAATCAATACCTGGTGTATTAAAATCACCAAGAAGAATTACTTTGTGCTTACTATGGCAGGGTATTACACTTCAATGGAAGAGATGACCTCATCATACAAAACAGGGGAAATATTCGGCTGTACATAGAACGATCCAATCAACAATTTTTCACATCGGGCTAGGCTGAATTCTAGCCATATCGACTTCCGTACACTTTCTATATCGATGCGCCGAGCACATCTCAGTGAATTGTCAACTGCGATCAGTTGACAATTCTGCCACCACCTTTTTGTTGAGATCTACTGAAGTCCCGGTCACTGCGGAAGACGTTGTAGTGCGGTGGAAAGAAGTCTGAAGACGAAATGTCACCACACAGCCAAGTTTCAGAAATAACAAAAATAGGAAAAGAAGACGAGATTACATTGCAGAAAAATTCACGTGCTTTGGTGCGAAGTCCACGAGCGTTTTGGTAAAAAATGTCCAAATTACACGCCACTTTGATCTTTGGGGGTTATTTCAGTAGCATGAATCACGTCATCGTGTAGCAACCCACGGAACGCCTTGAAGAAGCAACCTATTGGCCACATTGACGGGTCGTTCATGCGCTTAAGGGCTTCTTCATCGACGGCTACATGAAAAGAAGAATACGATTGATATTTAATTCTAAGTCGCCGGCGGGAGAGGGGAGAAATATTCAAGGCCTTTAAGTGGTTGGTGAGGTCGCAAGAGGTTGTTTCAGAGCTCAAATTAGACACAAAAATAGCCTTAGGTCGGTGCGGCCTTGAGCTACAGATAATGTCGAAGCCTTTCGCACTCCAACCGAGGCAGGACTGTTGTTTTTTTATGTAGTCTCGTGTGCTTTTTCAGTGGACAAAGCGAAATCACGTGGAGAAATGGCATGTCGTCGTTCAGCAGTGCATAGTAACACAGGTACATCAGCTCGCGTTGAGGCAGGAGTAGTAGAAGTAGTAAGGGTAGATGACTTTCCGGAGTTGACAGGTGTCTTCACAGGCATGGCAGTTGCTCGTCGCGACAGCTCGTCGCGCAGGCAACGAACCTCCGCTCGAAGGGAGGCGACGACTTGGGTCTGTTGCTCCACGCCGCGGCAATGGTCCTTACGAAGGTGTTCATTCTCCTCTAGCAGTTGGGAAACTTCTTCGCTCAGGAACGAGATTCCCTTCAGCGCGTCGAGGAGGAGGCGACGCAGACCTGCCATGCCGCCGCCAAGGTCACCCGTTGGGGCACAAGAGGAGAAAGGGGAGGCAGTTTGGGAACGGGAAAGCTGCGGGAAGCACGCCGTTGGGTCGTTGTCGCTAGGCTTAACACCCTGCTGATTTAACTCACACAAATTGCAGCAAAAGGAGCGCGATCCCGACTTCAAAAGATCCAGTTCGTCGTCTGGCCAGGTCACACATTTCGCATGCACACGTTTTGCACACTTTTCACAGCGAAAGAACTGCTGTTTTCCAAAAAAAGGGCACGAGCAGAGCAAGCATGCGTTCTTACTGGGCGCCATGCTGCGGGACATAATAATAATAATAATAATAATAATAATAATAATAATAATAATAATAATAATAATAATAATAATAATAATAATAAAAACATGTTACTCCAAGAAGGTTCAGTCCATTTGGCACGCATGTGAACTGGTCACAATTAAAAAGAATATACCAGCGATTCATGCGCGTTTGAGGAATCCTGGAGCTATACTGCAGTTGCAGGGTTGACAGCTATATATTAAAAAGGGGAAAAAAAACGACGCAGAAGTTTTTTTGACATACTACTTTAAAGTTGCTCGCGCTGGTCCATACTGCAGCAAATAAAGTAAAATTCGTTACCTAACGCGTAACTATTCATACATTTGCATGTACGTTTCAGCAAAAATAAAAGCCACCTAGTTCTTAAAAAAATTGTATCATTTTGCAAAACTGAGCACTCGCAATTAACACAACTTTACAAAAACTCTCTGCATCTTGATAAATCCACGACTTTAAAGCTGAAATATTCAGGACGCTCTTAGGAGAACTAAGTGCACGTTCTGTGACATTTCGAGCGGGATAAATGAAGATCTCGGGCAAATGCAAATTTTTTCGCATCCCTTAAACGATTCTGGCTTTCAGCAGAGCACGCGCGGAAACGTATTCACAAACAAAGAGGAATACCACCTAAAGCAGAGACCGCCTAAATTACATAAATACACAGTGTTAGTTAATTAATCGCGAACCGAAATGCAACTCTCGTTCTTGCTTTTTAAGAAGACGCTTTCTTGGCTATACTTCGCGCGGTTTCGCGTGTCGTGTCTCTGACCGCGCGCGGTAAAGTGGACGTAATTAGTTCCGTATTGGGCGCGAAGACATACGGTGGGACCATCTTGCGGCGCACCGCTGACGTCGCGCGAGGGATAACGCGTTGCGTTTCTCTTAGTTTGGATGTCGGCGCTCAATGATGATGATGATGATGATTTATTGGCATCCCCTTTGAAACGGGGTGGCGACAAATAGTCACCTAGCCTGCTTGATTTAATCAGGTATATTATACATGTTCTTTATCCATCATTTTTGTATACCTCTCATTATTTTTATTTTTCAAAAATTTACCTTGTACCGCTGCCTATGATTTTAAGAGATCAGGTCGTATCCATCTTTTCCCTGCTTTTTTTCCACCAGTACTCTAATCGTCTCTTGCTGATCTCTACGGCTGATCTGTTTATGTTTCCTTCCACTTTAAACCCAAGCGCTTCTGGGAGTTGCACGTTACCTACGGTTCTCGCTGGGTGGATCCCGTCGCATTCCATTAGGATGTGCTGAGTGGTCTCTGGATCTTTACTGCAGCATACACATGTCTCATCTAGTTCCGAATATTTGTTCCGATATGTTTTCGTCCTTAGGCAACCGGCTCGAGCCTCAAACAGCAAGCCACTGCCCTTTGTGTTATCGTACAAATTTTCCCTTCTAATTTCTTTCTTCTCATTCTTGTAAATCTCCATTGTCCTTTTTATTTCCATTCTTTGCATCCAATTCACGGTCTCTATTTCTCTCACTTTCTTTATGATGACCCCTGGTTGTCTATTTACAGTTTCGATTATCCTGTACTTGGTTGCCAACTTCCTTGACCTCTTCCTCCATTCTGTGTCCACGCTTTTCATGTAGAGATACTTGTGCACTTTAGCCGCCCATTTATTTTCATCCATGTTCCTGAGCCTTTCTTCAAAACTAATTTTGCTCTGTGCTTCTCTGACTTCAAAAGAGGCCCAACCCATGTCACCCTGCACTGCCTCATTTGTCGTATTACCGTGTGCTCCCAAAGCCAACCGGCCTACTGATCTTTGGTTAACTTCCAAACCCGCCAATATATCCGATTTTAAGCATATATATAATGGCATTTGCAAATGTTAGCGCTGGCACCATTACTCCTTTCCAGATTCCACGCACCACCTCATACTTATTGTGGCCCCATAGTGCTCTGTGTTTCATTATTGCTGTATTCCGCTTCCCCTTTATTTTCAGATTATCTTGGTGGTTGCTTGAGTAATTCTTCCCTTCGTTTATGTGTACGCCGAGGTACTTCTGCGTCAAATGAACCACCGTGCGCGCGCCCTCGTGGACATTCCTCTAAGCGTCTTCAAAATAAACGAAGTTGGCCACAGCCAAATGCTTGCCCTGCGCAAACTGCAAACCCTGAATACTTTACACGTGGCGTATCTTTACAAAATGCAATGCACAGCCACTACGATCTGTCCTCGCCATGGAATCTGGCGACGCAGTTTTTACTGTGAAATAAACAATAAAATATATTTGTAATGCACGCGGTCTGTAGAATAGCGCTCAACGCCATCTCAATGAAGCGATCGCACGAAATTTCAACGAGGGGTGGCACGTGTACATGTATGCTATCCCGCGATATTTGGCCCATATCTCGAAACTGGTGTCATCCTGGAAATTTCTTCCAAATAGATATTCCTTGCAATCTCACCGGCTAAAATTCGTAAATTGCATTATGCGCTGTAGAGGTATTAATGAAGAGGTGAATTAGTAAATTTAATCAATTAGTTCAGGACGTGTTACAATTTCTCCTACAAGTAGTGTCCGCCTGCTTGAATATTCCACCCCAAAGACTAGAATTAAGGTATCTGCCAAAGTAAATTTTAAAAATTCCGTAAAACTTGAAAATGATCACCCCATATAAATGGGTCGCCGTCGCTACTGATTACGCTACGCGGTACGCAATCACCAGAGCCCTCCCGACAAGTTGTGCTACCGACGTTGCTGAGTTTATTCTCTACGACATCATTTTAGTGCACGGTGCTCCGCACCAATTAGTCACTGACCGTGGCCGCAGCTTTCTCTCGGCATTCTTCGAGGACATCATCCGTTCCTGCTCGACAAAGCACAAGTTCAGCACGTCCTGCCACCCACAGACCAACGGCCTCATGGAGCGCCTCAACCGGACCATCACCGACATGCTTTCGAAGTACGTTGCGGCCGACCACCACGACTGGGATCTTCACTTACCATATGTGACGTTCGCGTATAATTCACAGCGTAACGACACCGCCGGCTATTCACCATTCTATCTCCTATATGGCCGAGAGCCCACGTTGCCCTTGGACACTTTGCTGCCCTCGCCCGCACGTTCAGCCACCGAATACGCCCGCGACGCGATCGCACACGCTGACCACGCGCGCCAGCTCGCCCGCACCCATCTCGAGGCCTCACAGGAGCATCAGAGACGCCTCTGTGATTGCCACCAACGCGACGCGCACTTTTATCCGGGTTCTCTGGTGCTTCTCTGGTCACCCATCCGCCGCGTGGGCCTTTCCGAAAAGCTGCTGTCGCGCTACACTGGCCCATGCCGTGTGGTGCGACAAGTGACCGATGTCACGTATGAAATCATCCCCGCCGACCTCTCGGCGTCATCGTCAGCTGCAAGTGACATCGTTCACATGGCGAGACTAAAGCCATACCACACACCTGCCACCGCGGATGTGTAGCTTAGGCACCGGGACGGTGCTTCTACTGCCGGGGGTGATGATACGGAACAGCCGCCACAGTGTGGCTGTACTGTGGAGAAGGAAGACGACGTGTTCCCGCTTGATATAGAGTCGCCATTTTGGCCTCTGTTAGCTTCCCTGTAAATAAATTGTAAATAGCCTTGGGCATCAGCTACACGTAACAATATATGCCTGAAAGAACACAAGACATTGCGCGTAGAAGCCAGTTTATTGTGCGGTCTGACACCTTTTTCTCTCTTGCATGTATTTCTGTACAATGTACAGTCAGTCGCCCGCAGCCTAATGTGTTCCTTCTATGACTATTACGTGCCATTATAGTATAATGGTGTAATACAATGAAGCAGGAACATGCGGATGTGGGTCTTGTTTATAATTTTCCCTATATGTGCGTCTAAATAGAAGCTATGGGCTAAAAGAGAAGGAAAGGAGGCTAGCCATAGATGCATTGTTTACAATGACCAAGGTAGCTTCAGCTGGCTGCAACGCACAAATGCTGTCGTTGCCAATTCACGTAGTCGCTGAGGGTGGTATAGAACCGCTGGCCTGCTTTGTAAGAATCGTATGACATCTTGGAGTGCTTTTTTCAAAGTGCTCCGGCGGCAGTGAAATTTCGAGTTAAGAGTGTACTGGGCCGCTATTTTGTAGTGATGCCTTTAAAGTAATAATGCCTTTTCGCGCTTCTCGTGCTTTGTCAGTGGTCAGAGCGACGGTCCGCTCACGATATCAACGTTGATAACGCGAGCGGACCGTCGCTCTGACCACTGACAAAGCGCGATAAGCGCGAAAAGGCATTATGACATTAAAGGCATCGCTACAAAATACCGGCCCTGGGCCGCGATTTTGTAGCGATGTCTTATGACTTATTTTGGAATAGTCTTATCATCCACCGCTCACGGCCGGCTGATCCCGTTGATAACGCGAGCGGACCGTCGCTCTGACCACTGAAAAAGCGCGATAAGCGCGAAAAGGCATTATTACTTTAAAGGCATCGCTACAAAATACCGGCCCTGAAGAGCCATACTTTGTGAAAAATGTGGCTTTATCAGTGCTGTCACGTTTGATAACTTATATCTGAGTCGATTTAGTCTAGAAAAAGAAACCTTATAGCTGCAATACACCATCTCTGTAGTGGCGCTGGAACGATGTGAGAGTATACCAGTCAACCCGGCGTGGTGGCTTATCGGCTAAGGCGTTGCGCTGCTAAGCACGAGGTCGCGGGTTGGATTCCTGGCCACGGAATGCAGCTGCATGTCGATGAGGGCAAAACGCAAAAGAAAAAAAGAAACGCTCGTGTGGCGGGCGTTGGGTGCACGCGCAAGAACCCCAGGTCGTTGAAATTAAATCGGAGTCCCCCACTACGACGAGCATCATAATCATATCCTGGTTCTGGCCCGATGTAAAAATCTAGAATTTAATTGAAACTACCAGTAGAAAACGCCTGTGGTCTCTTTACTGGTTTGTCCGAACTCGTGTTTACGGGTAGTTTTCAATTGGTGAACTGCTCTGATAACAGTGAAATTAAATTGCATTGGTGTGATAATTATTACCAAGGCAACTGTATTTTTGCCCTTGATTGTTTTTTTTTACACACCTGCTTCCATCGCCGTTGCAGGTTTAGGCACCGTACAGGTAGCCGCGAAGATGTTCACCCGACTATATAATTTGAGGAAAGAAGGTAACGCCTGTGCCTTTGCTACTGCACTTGTTCGCGTGTTATTTTTGAACGGCGATGCGAACAACGGCAGCCTTTCTAAGGCGCATTTTCTCTGCCGGACAGAACGGCTCGCTGCGAACCGTCGTGCATGCTTGCCCCTGGCCGCTGCGTTTCCAAGGTCGGCGATAAGGAAAAGACTGCGCAAAGTAGCGGTAGAGTACAATGCTCGGTAAGGACACAGAGAATGTGAACAGGCGACTAAATAGGAGAAACACAAACATATAGTGGGAACGCCGGGGGCGCCCAGATAACACCTTGCTTCGGGATTTGTTCATATTAGCAGTGAGCTCCTCTAGCTGACGGAGGGCCGAGGAGTCTGTATAGATATGTCTAGATGAAAAAAGTGCACGTCGTAGTAAAACTTGTGTGCCTCCATAGGGATTCAAGGGCTGTCAGTATAAGTGAAAGCGCCGATAATCAAGTCGGAACTTTCATTCAACCCGTACAACAAAGTCGACGTTTCCTGAAAAAGTTGCTGGCTGCAGAGAACTGCTGATAATATGTGGTGTGATCGAGCTACAATTAAAGTACACAATTAAAATAAGAAGAAAAACAAAAACATGCAGATTCCTGGCAGCTCCAAGTGCCTATTGGCCTCAAGAAGGTCGAGCGATTGTCGTCGCGTATGACGTCAGCTGGGGAACCGCGCCGCTGCACTGTCACTTCGCGGGCGCGCGCGCGCTCACTACGTGAAGACTGTTTGACACGGTCAGGCGACCTGTCCTGCTCGAGTATTTCGTAGCGCACGGAATATTTTGGTGCACTATCCGCCGAGAGATCAAGCGAAGTAGCCGACTGGCGGGACGTCGGAACTACGCATAGTGTGGATTGAATCTAACCTTGTTTGTGTGTGCATGATGGAGGGTATCTTGGGGAAGTCAAAACGTAAACCCATTACCGCCGTTATGAAGATGACAGCCCGCCATGTTATACACATATAGTAAACGATAAGGGAGCGGCCAGCGAGGAAAACGAATTGAGACACTGCTAGTCTTTTTTACGCCGGCCCCGTGGGATTTCGCCCCTTGGAAACATCCTTACACGTGATACGTAACCGTGAACCATTCCGCCCACGGCGTGCACGCGTCCTATACTGTTCGCTTTGAACTCGATTGGCTCTTGCAACTTTCTCTCTGTCTTGACAACAAGAAAAATAATGGCAAAGTAAGCAGCGCTTGCAAATATCCATCCGACCGGCTATCCGGTTTAATCTTAGGGAAGTGACTCTGGTATTAAAAACCTGTTATACGGATTTACAAAAACGAATATACTGCATTTCCTGCTTATGCAACCGATTAGCCAGATAATGCGTATTCAAACGTGAATATTCGGCACCACTCACTCGTCATTCAAATAATTGATTTCTTCGCCTGTATTACGATATCATATGATAAGAGCAATAATTCACTGCTTACGAAATACGCTGTTTATTAGACGGCTCAAAATGTGTTAATGAATTCTTCATTTAGGCTTCCGTTTATGCTTTATGCGTACCTTGGTACCGTCAAAGGGCTGCGAACTTTCCCTTGAAGCTCGTAGGGCGCAGTCCGAACAGCTTATCGAAAATAATGAGCTTCAAATAATTCTCTGGTGATGATGGTTTAGTATTGCGCCTAATGTTTCCCAACAGGGCATTGATGACCTCCTCTATATAGTAGCAACCGTGCAGTTCTCTCTAAGAATTATTCCGGTAGCAATGGTACGCGTTGAAGTGGGTCTCTGTTCAGTGATGCGCAAACATTATGAGGCCTACGGCTACAGTGCAGGGCCATATTCCTCATCGACGGCGCTAACACGCTATTTCCAAAGGCAGACATCAATCAGGGCCGGTATTTTGTAGCGATGCCTTTCCTGTAATAATGCCTTTTCGCGCTTATCGCGCTTTGTCAGTGGTCAGAGCGACGGTCCACTCGCGTTATCAACGGGATCGGCCGGCCGTGAGCGGTGGATGATAAGACTAGTGTAGAATAACTCATAAGGCACCGCTACAAAATCGCGGCCCAGGTATCCTTTGCCGATTTTTCGTAACATGTGGCGGCAATTTTGCAGTTAGTTTCTAAACAAAACGGCGCTTAATGCATTGAAGCACGAAATTAACTGGAACGCCAATGCATTTCTCCGACAATTTCGGGAATTAATATCTCGAAACTGGTGTCATCCTGAGAATTAATTCCCAGCGGAACCGCCTTGCGAACTCCACGGCTACAATTTGTACATTGCAATATGGGCCGTCAGTTAATTAGCTAAAAACCTAATTAGTAAAATTTTGTTAATTAGTCGATTATGCATTGGAATTTTTTGCGCAAGTAATGTCCGCCTCTTCGAGTAGACCAGCTCATCAACTAGAATTGGGCTATCTGCCACAGGCACCCTTTAATAAATTTTGAAAGTGTTCGCTGAAACAGCCTGTATATATATATATATATATATATATATATATATATATATAAACATCGCTTTGATGTGTATTTATTCACGCACAGTGTGAGTTAAAACGTGCTCCAGCAGTTCAAATGCACAACTGCCAATCCATGCCAGCCGTCCACATGGAGTGGTCACGGTGGATATATATTCCACCGTGCTCTATACAAAGAGCACGGTGGAAGATATATCCACGGTGACATATTTTGAGCCGGGGTCGATCAATTTCAGCGGATGTTGGGCCGTTACCACTGCCTACAAGTTCCTGCACCCACTACGGGCGGAGGATAAGCGATTAGGACGAAGGAAACTGCTTTTATAGTTCAGTTATGGCCATAGGCGATTTTAAATGAGCCGCTTTTCCCTTCGTACTGTGCACACACACGAAGCGCGAAGCGGCGACACGGCAACAAACGCGAGAACCCGCTATAAAAAATCAGCAACAAGCGTTGGCGCAAAAGTCCAGCCGCCCTTATCAGCTCGTCCCGGTGTGATGTAACGCTGCTCATTTGTAGAAATCTGTGTATTTGCAGGACTGAATAATTATTGCATGTCGGCGCTAAACGGTTGGTTTGTGTATTTCAAGCAAACGACGAGGAGTGGATGTGTATACCTGCACATGCAAACAAATGCGCCACACTGGTAAATCGGTATTCAAGCACGGAAAGTTATGCTCCGAGTTACTTGCAGCAAATATACGAATTGTATTTTTTTTTCTTTTTAGAATGGTTAAAACAGGTAAAAAAAAGGAAACACACACAAAATCAGCACGCGTAGAAATCAACGGCAAACATTTGACGACAGGCTCGTCGGCGCTGGTATATATGCCTGTCGTGTTGTTGTTGCACTGTGACAACATGATCATCTGAATGTCTTCGGACGACTCGATCCACTCACGTTGACGCGTCGCCTCACGGCCATCGGTGGACCGCTTGGAGGTTGTGGGCGTCGGCGCAATGTGACCGGAGTGCCGACAACTATGTCGAGAAGTCAGCAGACCATAATCGGCGTCCTGTTAGGGTGACCGGGCCTTAATGGCTGTCCCGAACGGTCGTGCGCTCAGATGGGAGGCTCACCGAAAGCAATAACCTATACAGGGTGTCCCAGCTACCATGCACCAAGATTTAAAAATATGCAAATGCCACTTAGCTGGACAGAAGCAAGGTCATGTTGTTTGCCGTAGCTTGGAGACACTCAGATTATCTTTTGCATTCCGCCGAATGGCAAAATTAGTGTTAATTATTTATTAATCAAGTTCTCAAATACTATAAATGTATGAAAGCTGTCAATAAGAAAATTGTAGAGCAACATGAAAAACTCCTGGTACAGCTTTCTGTTGCTCACTATGTGCTACATCAAAGTGTTTTACCGAGCGTAAAAGAAGCCAGTCGCGCGGCAATTTTGCGTGGTCACTAATAAAACTAAAAAAGCGATAGGCGATCCTAATCTTTCACTTAAGTGTCTCTTAGTGGCACTCGCACCTCGGCCTTGATGTTCTGTGCATTGGTGTGCCGTAATCAGTGATTTTTTAATAATGAAAAAAATTTCTAGACAGTTCAGTAATTCAACTTGTATAACTAAACTTATGCTCTGATATCATATCTACAATAAAACCCACGAATTTTGTATTGTTGTATTTTTTTCTGAATTTCGTCCCCCGTCGTCTGAGGAGGTGAACCGGAACCGCTGGGCAAGAAATAAAAGTGTCACTCGATGATCGTGCCACTAAAAATAAAAAGAAGTAAAAGACGGGCCACCAAGTGGCGACGCTAAAAAAGACACGGTCGACGTTTTTAGCGTGAAATACGATTCGAATAGTCGTGGTTACACCATCTTTATTGAAAATCATGGCGGGCCTCAGGATGGTCCCTGTTGGGGGCGACTCCCTCGGCCCAAGCGATGATTTTCAGTTGGGAGTCCTAATTAAGGCCTCCCAGGTAAGCTTGGAGGGAGCTGGCAAGAGCATTTTGGGGGTAGCAGAAGCCCTACATCCCCAGAGGATGTGGTCTTGCGTCGCCAATTTGCTCATGTTACAATTTTGACAAATGGGGTTAAATTCCCCATTGGTGATAATCGTCAGTCTGCCTGGACTGAGAAAAGAATCTGTCTGAAGCTGGCGAAGGACGGTGGCCTGTGCTCTGGTAAGGTCCCGATGAGGCGCTGGGTAAGTGCGTGTCATTTCTTTATACAAGTTTGTTATTTCATTGTATGTGGTCACCGCCTCACCCGGAGAATCCGAGTCGGAGCGGCGCGCCTCCCGGCTTGTTAACCCTCGGGCGAGGCGGTGTGCTCCTCGCCCCCAGGATTTCCGGAGTGGGCGGGGACCCATACTACATTAATAAGTCTGTCCGCTATATAGAAAATGTGGTAATGATTGTTTAAGGTTTGCTGTGTAATTTTGTTAACAGTGCGCCTTTACCGTAATTTAAGATCGCGCTTTTTGAATCGCTCACGATTGGGTGAACAAGATCATTCGCGATGACTAGAGCGATCGCAGTCCCCTCCGCCTCAAAGGCGAAGAAGGCATCCACCGCGGCCGCGATTAAAATGCAGCCGCTCTCGGTCACTACGCTCACAACGTATTTTCGGTTACCCTGCGCCGCCGCATCCACCTATAGGCAACAGAGTGGTCGCCCTTATATTTATCCCACAACTGCTTTGACCTGATGGTACGACGGTTGTCGTGCCTTCCGGGGAGCATGTTTGTACGAATTGGTTTAATGATGAGTTGTGGTCTTGTGATGTGCGGCAAGGGGGTTCGTCCCACAGAGGTGATTGTGGGATTCAGGCCCAGCTGGTCTAGAACGTACCTGCCGGCCCGTGTACCGGACAGCCGGAAGTTCTGTGCCGTTTTGTGCGCCTTGATTAGTTCTTCTATAGTGTTGTGCACATTAATCTCAATAGTTTGTTCAAATTGGTATATTTGGGTAGCCCCAAAGGCTGTTTTGTATGCTAGACGGATTAAGGCGTTAATTTTGTCCCTATCCGCTCGCCTTTCATGGCGGTAAGGGAGGGAGAACACTATGCGACTGATCAGCAAGGCCTGAATCAGCCGACATAGGTCCCCGCCTCTCATGCCTGTGTGTGTTGTTGCGATTCTTTTTATTATTCCGCACATCTGTCGGATCGTGGATTGCAGCCTGGCTATAGCCTGTGCGTTGTGGGTGTTGTGCTGTATGAGCATTCACAGCACCCGGATGGTCAGCACAGGCGGGACCGAGCCAGATTCCATTCGAACCCCTATTGTGGAGGCTTGCTGTTGGCTGTTCCTTTTTAACAATACCATGAGAAATTTGCCACCCCTCTAGATGCAATACCCCATGTTCGCCATTCAGTATATGCAGACGCCATAACAATCGGGACAAACACTGGCTCAGGTGGCGAAATCACAGAGGCACTGCAAACGGCTGCGGACACGGTCCAAGCGGGTTAACATTCTCTGCCCAGAAATCCGAACTACCGATAATCAGAAACGAAATAGACAAAACAGACGATTGCAGTAAGATACTAAATGTGTGAATAATGAACATAAAAAAGATACAGAATAGAGCAAGATAATCAACATTTATTCATAGAGTCACTTGACCCACCATGTACTATCTACCAAAAAAGTTTACGGACCAAGAGACCTGACAAAAAGCTGAATACCTCCACAGCGTCAAAACGCAGCCTAGTATTCCCATTTCCAGGCTCTACTGGTATATGGGAACAACATTGGGATGTACCGTTTTACTAGCTACTTTTAAAGGCTGCTCGGATATTTAGCGTTTTCTGAGATCCCGTGGTCCGTAAACCTTTTTGGTCGATAGTACGTTGACCTTGTCTTCTATAGCGTCGACACTTGGTTGACTCTCCCTTATTTAAAAATTTATCTGGTGGCCTTTTAAACGCAGACAGAAGAGCCGCACAAAAGGTACGTAGCGCATCACAAACAAATGGAATTGTTTTATAATGTGTTCTAAATCATAGTGTTGACATATCAGCCGTGGTAATAAAACTAATAATAATTGAAAAAGTTATATTGTCATTCCAAATTAACTAATTAAAAACAATAAAACCAGTGGATGCTTCTTCAGGATGTTGCCAGCAACACACAGTTGGTTTTATCCGTGTCAAAATCTTTGCTAAATTGTCATTTGTTTAAAACTTGGTGCGTGATAGTGGGCGCACTCTGTATATATTGTTAGGCTCAACTAAAGTGCCCACTTTACGAGTCGTCGGACGCATGTGACTAGTCGTCGTCACGTGCAATACCTATATTCTTCGAGGAAAAAGGGAGGCCTGGAGTTCGCTGACCAGAAAAGAAGAAAGCCACGCTAACGCTCTGCTCCGTGGGTGGAAGGGCTCCGTAAATGGAATTGGAAATGAAGTGCTTTTCTTCGAGGAGACAATGAAGTCATGAGTGCGCTATCCAGGAAGGAAGTCACGACCAAGCTTTACCAGCACCTCCTAGATAACACCTCCAACCTCGGACATGTTGGCGGCGCTCGACAGCAGGAAGGGTTTATTAATGCGAAAGCATTAAATATCCCCTGAAGCAGAAAAGCCGCCGTTGTCCGCAATGAGTGGTACCAAAAACCAATGCGACGTCCTCAGCGTCTTGTATGGCATCAGAAGTAATACAGAAGATAGCAAACGGTATAACGAAGTGAATTTCTAGTAATCATGGGTAATTAGTGTGAATTAAAGTGAATTAAGGTGAATTAGAGTGAAGTAATGTGAAATAAAGTTAGAACAAGTAAGAGTAAGGTTGGGTAAAATGAATTAAGGTGAATTAAAGTGGAATAAGGTGAATCAAAGTGGATTAAGGTGGAATAAAGTGGATTAAAGTGTATTAAAGTGTATTAAGCTGCATTAAGGTTCGTACAAATTAACGCAAGGAGGATTAGGATGAACTAAAGGGGATTAAGGCGAATTAAGGTGGATTAAAGTTAGTGCAAATTAGAGCATGGTGGATTAGGGTCGCGTTGTGAAGGAAACGTGACAGTGTATGACGTGACGTATCATAGACGTTACCAATTAATTAGAGAAGTCGTAAGGCTTTCGCATTCCAATCACGTAAGGATACTTAAGTGACTGTCAATTTTAATAAATTGGGGAGTAGAACGTTTCTAAACTTCCCAGCAGCTGATGAGGGCTGACATAGTTAAGGAAGCTTTATTTGCTGATGCAATGTCTATTGTCATTGCGGTGTCTGCAGCTTGTCTTGCAAAGAAGAGGAATAATGCTACAATAAATTATTTGAAACTGCGATCGTTCATGCAACGTATTAGGATTACGGCGAACATAGACGAATGAAGTTCTGCGTTCAGTATAATTCAGACACTTAAGTAATTGAAGCACCAGGAAGCACCAAACATAATTTAGAGACAAGATGTTGTTTCTTGTCGCATCCTGCAGTTTACAGTATTTCCGTCCTTTACAGAAAGCGTCTTTTATATGTCAGAGGTGGTAAGAGGAGGAGGATTGGGTTGTACGACCTCCCCCCCTCTCCTCCCTTTCATCATCATCATCAGCCTATATTTTATGTCCACTGCAGGACGAAGGCCTCTCCCTGCGATCTCCATGTTACCCCAGTCTTGCGCTAGCGTATTCCAACTTGCGCCTGCAAACTTCCTAACTTCATCACCCCATCTGGTTTTCTGCCGACCTCGACTGCGCTTCCCTTCTGTTGGTATCCATTCTGTAGCACTAATGGTCCACCGGTTATCCATCCTACGCATTACATGAACTGTCCAGCTCCATTTTTTCCACTTAATGTCAACTAGAATATCGGCTATCCCCGTTTTCTCTCTGATCCACACCGCTCTCTTCCTGTTTCTTAACGTTAGGCCTAACATTATATGCTCCGTCGCTCTTTGTGCAATCTTTAACTTGTTCTCGAGCTTCTTTGTTAACCTACAAGTTTCTGCCATATATGTTAGCACCGGTAGAATGCAATGATTGTACCCTTTTCTTTTCAACGACACTGGTAAGCTCCCAGTCAGGATATGGCAATGTCTGCCGTATGCACTCCAACCCAATTTTATTCTTCTGTAAATTTCTTTCTCATGATGAGGGTCCCCTGTGAGTAACTTACCTAGATAAACGTACTCCTTTACAGACTCCTGAGGCTGACGGGCGATTCTGAATTCTTGTTCCCTTGCCTGGCTATTGAACATTATCTTTGTCTTCTGCATATTCATCTTCAACCCAACTCTTACACTTTCTGTATTAAGGTCCTCAATCATTTGCTGTAATTCGTCTCCATTGTGTCTGAATAGGACAATGCCATATGCAAACCGAAGGTTGCTGAGATATTACACAACACTTAAAACATGCTGGGAACTAGATCCCAGCGTTACGTCTTGACCTCTATACAGGGTGTCCGAACTATCATGCACCAAGATTTAGAAATATGCAAATGCTACGTAGATGGACAGAACCAAGGCAATGTTGTTTACCGTCGCTTGGAGATACTCAGATTATATTTTGTAGTCTGCCTAATTTTCATAATGATTCCTAATTAATTATTAAGCTTCTCAAGTATTATAAGTAGATTAAAAGTGTCAATGAGAAAATTGTGAAGCAACATGAGAAACTCCCGATACAGCTTTCTATTTCTCAATGCTTGCTACATGAAAGTTTTTCCGAGCGGGAAAGAAGCTCACGAATACACGCAGAATTGTCGCGAGACTGGCCGGTTGAATCACTTTTCATGTATTCGCCGGCTTCTTTCACGGTCAGAAAAACACTTTTATGTAGCACGTATTGAACAACAGAAAGCTGTATCGGGAGTTTTTCATGTTGCTCCACAATTTTCTCATTGACACTTTTAATCTAACTATAGCATTTTAGAAATTTATTATTTATTAGGACTAATTATGTGATTAGGTGGAATGCAAAATATAATAAGTATCTCGGAGCAACGGCAAACAGCATTGCCTTGGTTCTGTCAAACTAGGTAGCATTTGGATATTTTTAAATCTTGGTGCATGATAGTTGGGACACCCTGTATAATTCTCTGCGCTATGACATCTTATAGTTGTCGCTTAGAAGACTTATAAAGATATTTTGTTGCAAGTAAATAAAGGTAGATCAGAGTGCTAGCAAACCCAACCGAGTCTCAAGCATCACAAACTTTCTCCGCGGTGAAGTGATGGCGATGCGGCTTCAGTACACGATAATCTCACTATAACTATAACACTACAATCTACTCACTATAATTGAACCCCCAACTCACTCAGGAAAGTTTTAGGTAGTTATATATTAATGCCTCTTCGCGTGGGGTATACTTGAACTATTTCCATTCACTATTTCCACGTGGGCTGTTTTAAGCGAAAACCCTGTTACTAATGTTGTTACATTTTCAAATGAAAAGCAAACAAATAGATCTAGGAATAGCTGGCAACAGTGTTCAGAGGTTCAGAATGCCCGCTGGCGAGCGTTGTTTTTATCGACTTACGTCTCGGTGATCAGGTAACCCCCGGCCCCGGGCTGTCTCACCTGTCGGTTGCGTTAAAATTCTTTGGTCCTCTGGTCAGTGGGGCGCTTGTGTAGCAGCCGCAGGGTTCACGTGCAGCGCTTAAACATGGTACCCCTCAACTTTGTATACATCAGTGTTCCCGCGCGAAAACCGCCTCCTCGTGATGAACCACGCTGACTCCTTCCACTTCTCCGCACCGAACAGCTTTGAGTGCCGCCGCCTACTGGCGTGAATACTGGGCCACGTGGGCGTTCAAGTCATTCCGTCACGGATGGACGCCCATAGCGATTAGGCGGCTTCGCACACGCCCCTGCAAAGGGAAAGGCCGTTCCCCTTTCTTTAGCGTCATTTATACACTCGCCACACCTAATTTGTTTTGGACCAACTGTTGTTAAGACGAGCCACCAAACGGCGACCGCCTGGCGTAAACCGGTTTTGAAGCGCCCGAGCCCTGCCGAAATAAAAAAAAAAAACAAAACATTTGTCTCTCGGTGACAGAGGCCAGCCAGCTTCCTGCACGTTCGCATGCTACATACGAAATATGAGATGTCTGAGTTGTTTGTTGCGTCCCCCCTGCTTCACGATGGTAGCCAAATGAAAGCGTACACACACGCTAATAGCCGCCTCTCTCGAAAGAACCCCGATCGAAGGATCGGCATCGCCATTCCAGACGAGCTCTCGATAACAGGCTTACTATGTCAACTCAGCACTACATTGAAACAGTTCTGTTATTTCTGCTCGATGCCTTTACCCTCCTCCTCAATGCCGCTGCGCATTGCATTGGCTTGCGCTTCACGCAGAAGAGGCAGCTTTCAGGTCGCGGCGGCTAACGCCAGTACGAATGCCTCGCCACTTTCCCGTGGCCACCGAGGCATTGAGTGGAGTTAAACCTTCCGAGTAGCGGCTCGGACCACTGGTGTCGCGGCGCGCGGACGCGTAATCTTAATATTTTCATATTTTAAGCGTTTTCTTTATGACGCGGAAAAGATAATTGCGCGAGACACAGCACACTGAGAACAACTGAATCGGGTGTTACACAATCATTACTTTTCCATTAAAATTCTCGCCCTCAATTGAATAATTATAAAGTTCATTATTTATTCTCATCCAATGATCGATAGTTCAATTGCGAAAGAAAATCCTCCTGGTGCTGAGAGAATACCATTGGTTGCGTCCTCGTATACTCTATGTTTTAGTTTTAAAGGCTTGGCTAACGTTAGCTGGGACACCCTGTATACAACGCACTCTGGGATTCGTGATCGATCGTGAGTGATGTGGCAGTGTTTTTGCATTTGACCCAAACAATTCAATTGCCTACGCAACAGTGATAGCTCGTACATTATGCTCGGAAGGTAACATATGTTACAAATTATATTTTAATGTTAGGTTATACTTATATGCAGTTTCATAACAAACATTCCACAACTTCGAATATAAATTCAAGCTTACTATCAATGGTGAACTACATTATCGATTACCTACAGAACCAAAACCAGTACAATAAATTGCGCACAAAAATTTCGAACATGTAGCACTTGCGCCAACGGTGGACTCGACTATGCCATTGCTTTTGACATTGTTCTGTCGTTTTTTAGGAAAAGTCAGAAAACGGCAATTTAGGCGAAAAAAATAAGAACTATTTTATTCGCCCAGCGCCGAATCGTGCGTGCAACTGTGCAGAGTTTTGTAAGTGGAACTTTTTTCACCAAGTGCTTGCAAATTTTTTACAATTCAAGCCACGGAAAACCCGAAAATCTTACTCAAAAAAATAAAATTGATGAAAGAGATTCTGCGTAATATTAAATTTCTAATTGCCTCTGAATAAGTTTGGGGCTTGATTATAATTTCTTTGAAACAGCGCGCTAAGGCCATAGACTTTTCCCGGGAGTCGTAGTTTCAAAATATAAACAGGCTGCCTTTTAGAAAGTTTGGTAATCAGCTTGTTTACAAACAAAATTATCACATGGTCGAGGGCTTTCGCGCCCAAAATTGCACAGTTTTGTGATAGCGCGAAGTTGAGTTGGCTGGTTCGATTCTATCGCTAGTTAATTCTTTTTTTTTCGCCAATGATTAAATTACCCAATTGACCACACACTGTGATGGAAGTTACTGGTCACATATTTGCGGGAATTTATAATGTTATAGTGTTTCCCAGGTGGGCAGTTACGATCGCGATGCTGCGTAGTTAATAAGTGCGCGAAGGAAGCTCGGGTGTCCAGAATGTTTAAGTATGCAGATTTTAGGCGCTGTGATGTTTGGGAGTTATGCTTCCATTACCACTCATTTAGCCGTAAACACAACCATGATGACAGTTAACAGCTTCGGTTGTGTGGTTGACAACGCTATAATACACGCAAATTGATGAATAAAAACTGCGCATCGAGAGATCATAAGTATGAGTGGTACAGCCGAGAAATTATCCAGCTTAAAGGGCGCATAAAACCATCTCACGCACTCTGCAATTTACGGCACTGAACGTCTGATGACCTGCCAATGTCATTTAAAGAAACCCTTTGAGCTTAGATGGCCAAAGGTAGGAAATTTCCTTGCAAGAACAGCCACCGCATTAATAAACCTCCAAGCACTGGCATCTCGAAATCCATTTTGCCTTTTTAGGTCCGTGGTCATAATTATTTGTAATTTTTCAAAACCACTGCCCAAATACTGAAATTATTTCTCACAACTTTCATACCTGTTTCATTGCTAGATTTTCGTGCGACAACGACCCTACTGCGAGTTTCACCTATAACATTAATGTATTGCTTTCTAAGGCTAGAAGTTCCTTGTTACCACGTTAATAGTTCTGCATTTTAAGGGCTCCTAATAACCTCCAATGTGCGCTTAAAAACATACTGAATCACGTGCCAGGTTATAATCTTGTTTGGCCAAAATTTCTTCGATGGCGAACCACGGCAAAAATATTTTGGTTGATTAATTGATTGATTCATGAATGATTATCTATCAGTGTACATTCATTCCCGAATGAATGTGACGAGTGGTGAGAATCGGTGTTCATTGCAACTCTGACTGAGTGGCGGCCCATCTTTCAGAGCCGGTTTCTGTAAACTAATGAATTAATGAACTAAGATATACCGAAGATTGATCCTGAAATGGACAGATCCATTCTCACAGCTATGCTTCGCAATCTGAGAAGTTTGCTGTCTTTAGGAACTATACACATGGTGGCTGCGAAGAAAAGTAGCGCCTTAACATTCACCCAGCCATGGATACTATTGAGCGACTCTCGTAAGGAAGAGCGCATGGGCTGGAGCTACAAAGACTCAACAAAGTTTTAACGCGATAGCGTTAAGGGCCCCATGTCGCAGAAAATCCGGTGTCGGCGTCGGCATCCGGCGCCGGCTTCACGTCAGCGAAAATTACCTTATATATTTAGGTATATGCATATGCCACCACTTGCTATGTGACATGCGTTATACGCGGGTTATATTGCCGCACCATTCTATCACTAAGTTGCTCGTCCCTTGTCTTACATTCTTCACAAATTGATTCCTCGGAATTTGGAGAAGAACAGCCTAAAAAGAAATGTCATGAAACAAAACACCCACAGTGTATGTCTTTTATGTTAAATCGGCTTAGAGTGAAATATTAAAAGTGCGAAACAATAACAGAAACCTGAAAAGAAGGTAATTTTTCGGGCGCGGCTGTGCATTAATTACCTCCGAGATCGGCCCACGCAAGAGGCCGCGTTTCTACCAGAAAGCTTGCCTTCGTGCATAGCGTTCAGCGCCACCGTTCCCCGGTAAACATTAACGATTACATAAGGTGCAGTTGCCTGGTAGCGTTAGAAGTAGTCAGGGATCTTTGAATTCCATCGCGCTACCCTCTTAAAGACGAAGCTTAGGTGGCCTCCAAATGTTTGTACAAGAAATGTCTCTCAGTGGTTAAAATCGAAGAGCCTAATTGAAAGTCAGCGTGAACAATACTAATCCGGTGCAGTGCAAGCAGCATTAGGCCTCTTAGAATAAATATGCTGCGCATATTTTTGATAAATCTGAATGCTCATTTGCATGTTCTGAGCATTGTGGGTATAGTTAGCGCGGAAATGGTCACAGGTTCTGTAAAAACAAGCTCACAGACCTGAACCCCTGTTCGATCATAATTTCTACTGAGCTTTCAATAAACTAAAAAAAAAGAATGACTCCTCTGAAGCTATAGGAGGTAAGTTAAATCCATGAGAAGCTCCTAAGGTCGCAGCGAGCGTACGACAATTTTCTTACTGCGTAGCCATGAAGGTTACCTTTCCGACCGGCGTTGGCAATGTACATGCAGTTGGAGAGCAGAAATTCCGCTCTGAACGTTTTAGTGTTAAGCAAAGACCTTACTTTGTCAAAAGAAATAACGAAACAGCAGTGGTTTTCAACGAGACCTCCTCGTCCTATAATTAATAAACAGGTCATGCCAAAGAGCGCAGATGACGTCAATTATGAAATGACGTGAGTGGTTCCTAAAAGGACACTAAAAACAACACAAAATAACTTTTGGATGCTATGGTATATTCTTTCGGAATACTGTTTCTGTTTTTCGCTTCGCGGAAAAAAAGATTGGTTATTGTTGAACTAAATGAAATTCAAACTTTCATTTTTTTACAACTTCGCCCCAAACTCTCAGCGCCGGAGTTTCAGGGTGGGGTCGCAAAATTTATTTTTATTTATTGATATATTTATTCGCGATATGCTGTGGTCGAATCTGACCAAGCAGGTGGGATATTTGTACAAGAAAAAAAATTCACCAATGATTACGATACTCCCTATTGCGAAATTGGAGCCCAGTTCTATACGTGTTTCCATTTCGCGTGTCAATATTTTGTATAAAGCCCGGCCCACATCGAGCGAACTTTCACGGCGAACTTCATGCGGCCCGCACCAGCGCGGCGGAATGTCAGCGTACCGCCGCCGTGCTGCACCCACATGTGACGAAAAACTGGCAGCCGCCACCACCACGGTTTCAGTGTTGCTAGAAACAGTGTGATTCCATGCCCAGTAAAATGCAGTGACAAAACAGTATTGTATCTGCAACTGAACCATTATTCTGCAACTGAACCATATTGGTCGCGCCTGGACGGCTGTGATCAGTCGATCATTGTACGCGATGCGCGCCGCTTTTGTCGCCATGTTCGCGCTAGGCTCTTTGGCTGGATAGCCGAGTCAAATGCGGCGGCGGGAAGTCGGGCGCGACCGCGCCCTGATTGGTCCGCGCTGACAGCCTTCATTCGCCGCTTCGGACGAGCGTTTGAGCACCTGCGAACATATCTAAATAGTAAAAACCAGTCAAAAGACGAAGGACTATTCAGACGAAGGACTACTCGTATGTACGAGGAGACGAAAGACGAAGGACTATTCAGTATGTACCAACTGAACATATCTAGCCTGCCTTGATCGACGGTGATCAGCTGCCGGCCGGCGGTTGAAGAGCGTCCGGCCGCCGGCCGGACGCCGCGTGTGGCCGTTCGCCAGTTTTTCGCAAGAAAATCGCTCCATCTGGGTCGGGCTTTGGGATTATATAGGAACACAGTTTTTATTAGGAAAAGAACGATGTGAGTAGCGTAGCTGGCGCGTACAAGCTATCTCGTGCGGCACATTGCAAACGGAGCGAAGTGCGGCGCGACCACCTCGCTAATCGGGAGAGGCAGCGCGTGGGTGCCACGTGGGCGCGATTATTAGCAGCCGTCATGCAGCTCATGCAGTGCTCCGTTTCCATACAGACGACGCGCGCTACTCTGGAGCCATATCGTAGCCATCGTCGCCGCACAGTCCGTCTTGCGCGGCACTACGCATTTATTCGCACGCTTCCGTTCAACCAACGACGAGAGCGGCCGTTTGACGCGGGGAAATCGTGCCACCAGTGTCAGCGGCGTCACATCGAGCCTTACTCGCAGCCGCTAGCCATCGCCCCTTTCTGGGGCAGCGATTCCCGTCGCACACGCTAGTACCGCGGTCTGACCTCAGCAGCTGACGCCGCGGACTAGCGTCACCCTCGCCACCTCACGCCACCCTGGCCCCCCCGCTCGTAAGCGCAGATGAGATCGCCCATGTGACTGAAGATACTGGTGTTTATTATGGATAAGGAATATACGACTCAGCGCATGCGTAGGCCGTCGCCCCTCCGCTCCTCCTCCGCTCCCGCTTCATGCTCTCACTGTAGCCTCCTCCTCCACTTTCCTCCACGCGCGCACTGCTTCCATGTGGCGCTGCGCTCCGCGTTCGCTTTTATCTTTCGCTGTGCTCGTTCGCTCGGTTACGAGGCACTGCAACGCCGACGCTCAGCGCAGGAACGGGCGCCTTAAAGCTGCGCTCTAAAAGCACAAGCAAAAGAGCACGTGAATAAAAGTTGCTATCCGCCACGCGAGTAACAAAAAGGTGGCGGTCCCACTCCGGCGGCACGAGCCCCCGTTTTGAGTACTTTTGGAGCAACTGTGGCGGCTCTTCTACATAGTATATAAAGTTGTCGTATAAACCATAAAATGCTTAATTCCTGTAGATTCCAACTATATATAATATATAACGAAATTGATTAATGTGATTTAGAAAGAAATGTTCAAGAACAAGCATGAGATGCATGATTTTTGCGAACTGTGGCTCAGCTGTGACCAGATTTAGAAGAAACTACAGCATTTACTGCATTGCGGCTTGCTTTGTACCTTTAGGACATATTTATCTATTTCCTAGACGCAGCAAAATAATGTTGAATTTTTACTTTTTGGATAATTTGCTTTTGAAGATTGCCAAAATATCGCAAATTCTTTTGTAAACAGCCCCGCAACTGAACGCTCAAGGAAGCTAAATTTTGGGTAAATTAGAGTTCTAGGAATTTCTGTTTAGGGCGCAAAATTTAATTCATGTACCTTTATTAGTTTTCCTAATAATGCGACCGAAATTAAACAGTATTTAGAATTCCGGTCCAACTTTTAGCCACTTTTGCGGGAAGGTACTAAAGCTACGAAGCTGCGGTTTTAAACTAATAAAGGTACATGAATGAAATTTCTCGTTCTAAACGAAAATACCTTGAACTCTAATTTACCGAAAATTTTGCTTCCTTGAGCATGTAGTTGCCCGGCTGTTTACCACGGAAGTTGCGATATTTTGGCAATCTTCAAAAGCAAATTATCCAAAAAGTGAAAATCAACATTATTTTCCTGCGTCTAGCAAATACATAAATATGTCCTAAAGCTACAGAACAAGCCACAATGCAGTAAATGCGGTAGTTTCTTCTAAATCTGGTCACAACTGAGACACAGTTCGCAAAAACCATGTATCTCATGCTTGTTCTTGAACATTTATTTCTAAATCACATTCATCAATTTCTTTATATTATATATAGTTGGAATCTACAAGAATTGGGATTTTCATGGTATATGCGGCAACTTTATATCCTAAGTAGAAGAGCCGCCTTGGCTCAGTCCGTCAAATAACTTTATTTAAAGGCCCTGCGAGTTTGTGGGACGGGCAAATGGTCCCGCCTAGGTGACTGCCAGGAGCTCTTGAGCCCTGGCGGCTTCCTCGGCCCGCTGGACAGCCAAAAGTTGATCGTCAAGGGCAGAGCTGAGCAACAGTCTCCCAGCGCACGCGGAGGCGATCGCGAGAGGCTGCATCCCCATTATTGTTTGTTATGCCTCGACATTCCAATAGCATATGTTCCAGATTGGCTCTAGAACCACAGTTTTTGCATTTATCTGTCTTGCACATGTCTGGGTAAATGAGATGTGAGATCGCTGGGTTCGGATAAGTTGTGGTCTGTAATTGCCGCCATTCAACAGACTGCTTTTTGCTGAGCTTTTGGTGAGCTGGTGGGAAAATGCACCTTTGCAATTTGTAGTGTTGCGTGATGTCATTAAATCTGGTCATACGATCCTTCCATTCCCACTCCTCTCCATCTTCGTTCTCCGGAGACGCTAAGGTGCCGGCCCTATTATCGGCCGTGACTCGGTCCGTAAGCCCTCGAGCCACGTCATGCGCCGTCTTATTATTATTGCTGTCTCCTGGCGAGGTGGAGGTGTGAGCGGGTGTCTATGTTAAATAAACATAATTTTCTTGACTTTTGGCACCTGCCATTAGGATTCGTAGTGCTTCAGGAGAGATTCGGCCATTATCGAAATTTCGTACTGCCGCCTGAGAGTCACTGACTCCTACGTCGGCTTCGGTCTGTGATAGTGCTAGCGCAATAGCTATCTCCTCCGCAGTCTCGATGTTTACTGTGCTTGCCGTAACGCATGTTTTGCACTTCTTTTCATGATCAGTTACTACGGCTGTAAAGCCGCGCCTGTGCTTGTATCTAGCAGTGTCTACAAATACTGCGTCTTTACTATTTCCACATTTCTTTTGTATGACCATTTCTCTGCTTTCTCTTCTGCCTTTATGATACACAGGATGCATGTTCTTTGGTAATGGGGGAACGGTTATCGTATCCCTGACACCATTCGGGATGTCCACTTTGGTTCCGTTTTGAGTATGGTACCCAAGACCTAGTTTTTCTAGTATGTGTCTTCCTGTCTTGGTCTTGGAAGGGCGTTCGTACTGCGCTATCAGCTGCGCCTCTATGAGCTCATCTATTGTGTTGTGCAGGCCTAATTCTAATAGCCTGTCGGTACTAGTGCTGATTGGTAGTCCTACGGCTTGTTTATAAATTTTCCTAATGAGGCATTCTAATTTAATCTTTTCTGCAGCGTACAATCTAAGGTAGGGTACAACGTATAAGATCCTGCTGATAAGGAACGCCTGTACCAGTCTTATCATGTTTCCTTCCTTCATTCCACTGTGTCTATCCTTTTGATCAACCTCATAACTTGAGATACTGTCCCTTCCAAGTTTCTAATGGTTTCTCCATTGTTGCCTTTTGCTTCAATGAGCAGTCCCAAAACTCTGATTTTATCAACCTTAGATATGGGTTTATCATCGGCAGTCTTCAATTCTATGTCCGTTTCTAGATTGTCTGCCCCCCTGTAGCTGTTTGGTTTAAGGCTCCTGCGAGTTGGCCTATACAATAATAATTCTGATTTTTCCGCCGAGCAAACCAATCCGGTTCCCTTTAGATATTGTTCGACTATTTCAATTGCACTTTGGACTGTCCGTTCTATCTGCCCATCATTTCCCTCCTTTACCCATAAGGTAATGTCATCGGCATATATAGTGTGGTTAAAGCCCTCAATTTCTTCTAGTTTCGCTGGTAATCCAAATAATGCCAGTGTCCAGGGTGGAGTGGCCAGGGTGGAGCGGCAAACATGCTGTCGCCTTACCATTCTTTCTGCTACGTTGTGCAGATTATGGCTCTTCTTTCCACGTGGCTGCCTCCCGGTGGGACAACTGTCGTCACGCCTACGTCATCGACCTTGTTCATGGTGGATCCTGTCGACGGCAACTCTTTGTATCGAAATCCACCGCTGCCAGCTTTCCGTGGGATTCACGAGAGGGCATCATCATCGACGACAACGGCTTCTGCCACACATATAAAAGCCTGTAAATCCTCATCTTCCTTCAGTGGCCAGGGTGGAGCGGCAAACATGCTGTCGCCTTACCATTCTTTCTGCTACGTTGTGCAGGTTAGTAGATACCCGCCTTTGCACGCTAGACGTTCTAGCAATCGTTCTTTGCTGCTCTTCCCCGGCCCACTTGTTTTATTTGACATTGCCAGCGAATGTGTATGTGTAGTCAAGTTACTTCTTTTGTCTGGGGACGTAGAATTAAACCCCGGTCCTCAGGACGACCAGAATAGCGACGTCCTGGCCGCAATTGCTGCTCTATCAGCTAAGTCGAATGCTCGTCATACTGAGCTGATCGATATGCTTACACTCGTTAAAAATAACCAAGAGCAACTGGAGAAAAAGGTATCCGATTTGGCTACCCGTCTAGCCGCTGTTGAGTCCATTGTTCAGTCCTACGACGCATCCCAAGACGTTACAAATCTGCCGAGCATTATAAACGACGTCGTCAACGACCACGCTGCTACTTTGAGCTCGCGTTTAGATGAGCTCGAGGACAGATCGCGTCGGGACAATCTTATTTTCTATGGCCTCGCAGACAACCCATCTGAAACATGGACACAATCTGAAGAGCAGGTGCGTGATGTCCTTTCTAGAGCTTTAAGCCTTAGTTTCCCTGACGACGGTATCTCCCGTGCTCATAGGTTAGGCCATTACAATGCGAAACGACCGCGACCCATTATTCTTAAATTCGCTTCGTCCAAACTAAGGGAAAACATAATTTCTCAACGCACCAAATTGCGTCAATCGAGCGTCTCGGTCGGTGAAGATTTTTGCGTGGCTACGCGTCAGTCGCGTAAAAAGCTACTTGAATTTGGTAGGGCTAGCGGCCAACAATTCACGCTGCGTTTCAACAAGCTGTATATTAACAGGAAGTGCTATGTTTACTGTCATACTACCCGCCAAGTACGTGAAATGGATCCTTCTAATGGCAGAACTGCCATCCGTACTAACATATCCACTGCCAGTCCTAGCAATTCCCGTGTGCTACAGTTATAGCCACCCCATGCTACTATAAGGAAAAACCGGTCTCCGTCCTGTATTCGAACATACGCAGTGTATGCAATAAGCGCGATACCGCAGTTATCCGCAGTTATCCGCAGTTATCCGCAGTTACCGATACATGTGAAGCCGATATTGTGGTGCTAACCGAGACATGGCTTTCGAGTAAAATTACTGACAGCGAAATATTGGCATGTCACAGCAGCTACAAATTCTTTCGATGCGATCGTGAACCGCGCACCGGTGGCGGTGTACTGATAGCTGTCCGTGACGGGATTATCGGTAGCAATATAGCACTTTCGTCGCCTCTTGAATTAGTATGTGCGCATATACGCACAGGGCACAGGGACTTCATCTTTTGTGTGTGTTACCGGTCACCCACTTCATCTAACGCATTTTGTTCAGACTTTCATGATGCACTCAGTAATCTGGCCGTAAGATTTCCGTCGTATCCGTTGTTGATCCTAGGTGACTTCAACTACCCTACTATTAATTGGTGTAATGATTTTCCCTCAGTCATCAATAGTTCGTCCAAGTGCTGATTTTTCATCAATATTTGTTTAGACTTTAACTTAACGCAGCTCGCCCTTAAGCCGACTCGGTGCACAACACTTTCTGCTAACATTTTAGATTTAATCCTCACGACAGCACCACATCTTGTTTCCGCTATATCTTACTTGCCAGGTCTAAGTGATCATTGTATAATGCAATTTGACTTACGTGCTTCTGTTCCATCTGCTAAATCGTCTAAACAAATTCGCGATTATAAAAATGCTGACTTTGATTCTATTAACCTAACTTTAGAAATGTTCATCACTGACTATTTTCCGAACTTCCACTCAAGAACCGTTGAAGAAAATTGGTGCCTGCTTAAACAGGAAGTACTGCCACTCATTCAGCGCTTCATTCCAATTATACGTATCACTTCTAACTCGCATGCACCATGGTTCAACGCACGTCTTAAACATCTGCTAAATAAAAAGAAGAGACTTTTTCGGCGCACCAAGACAGCCAATAGTGCAGAGCATTGGCACGCCTATGTCACTGCTGACTACGAATACAAGCAAGCTATCACACTTTCTAAGAGCAAATTTTATCAAGTTACTCTGCCTTCAATTCTTTCTGATAACCCGCTGGAAATTCTGGAATATAGTCAGTGACAAGAAGTCATCTTCGATTGAATTGTGTGATGAAAATGGTGTCCATATACCCCCGCATGACTGCTGCGAAGCATTAAACAATGTATTCATGTCATTTTTTTCTGCTACATCGCCCGATGTTTATCCTGACATCTCGTTTGCTGATTACATTCGCATGAACCCTGTCTCTTTTGATGCTGTTGGTATTGCTTGTTTGATTACAAAGCTGAAATATCTTCTTGTGCAGGAATTGATCATATCAATTCCAAATTTCTTAAAAACACGGTGACGTATTCTTCGTTAATACTATCGCACATTTTTGCTCAGTCACTAGAATCTTCCACCTTGCCCAATGATTGGAAAGGAGGCAAGGTGGTTCCACTCCACAAATCAGCTCCCACTGACTCTCCCTTTAATTATAGGCCCATATCATTAACTAGCGTACCCTGTAAACTCATGGAGCATGTCATTTACTCGCATCTTATCGATTTTCTGGAATCAAACTGGTTTTTTACTAGCTGTCAGCATGGTTTTAGAAAATATTTTTCATGCGACACCCAGCTCTTGGTTTTTACTAACGATTTATTTAGTGCTGTTGACAAGGGATTAACAATAGATTGTATATTCTTGGACTTCGCGAAGGCTTTTGACTCAATGTCTCACAAACTGCTTTTCCATAAGTTACGTAATCTTAATCTCGATACTCATATCTTGCGCTGGATTGAATGTTTCCTTTCTAATCGCTTTCAATATGTATCTGCTAACGGTCATGACTCTTCCACTGCTATTGTGCAGTCTGGAGTGCCTCAGGGGTCTGTTCTGGGTCCACTACTCTTCCTAATATTCATTAACGACCTTCCCATGTTTGTTACTTCTTCTATAAAACTTTTCGCCGATGACTGCGTAGTTTACCGCGTCATCACTAACGCCTCTGATCATGCTGCCCTACAATCTGACCTTACAGCCATATCTTCTTGGTGTTCCGATTCTTTAATGACCCTTAATATTAATAAATGTAAAAGCATGCGTGTCTCACGGACTTCTTTCCCTATTTCTTTGAACTATACCCTCAATAACACACCATTAGCCTCTGTAGAAAGTTAAAAATATCTCGGTATACATATCACTAGTAATCTCTCGTGGAACGTGCATTTTCAATGCATATTTAATAACGCTAACCGCATGCTCGGTTTCATACGTCGTAATTTTTCCAGTGCAACTGTTCACGTTAAATCACAACTTTATAAAACATTAGTACGTCCCAAGCTCGAATATGCCTGCTCCATTTGGGACCCTGGTCAAGCTAATCTAACAAATCTTCTAGAATCACTTCAGAACAGGGCCGCCCGTTTCATCTTATCAAATTATGCGCGCCACGCAAGCGTATCATCAATGAAGCTGACGCTTGGTTTACCAGACCTCGCAGTACGTCGTAAGTTTATGCGCTTGTGCCTCTTTCATAAGATCTACTACACTAATCCTGTTCTTAAAGATGAGTTGTTCCTTCCCCCATCCTATATCTCACCTCGCAACGATCACCAAATGAAGGTGGGGATACCACGATGCAAATCCAACTATTACTTTTACTCATTTATACCACGCACTGCCGCCGACTGGAACCACGTTCCCGCCTCCATCGCTGCTATTAGTGACACCATTAATTTCAAAAAGGTTGCCAACGACTTTATATGTACTCACCACTCCTCTCTGTAATGCCCTCGGGCTTTGAGAGTATGTAAACAAACAAACAAATAAATAAATAAATAAATAAATAAATAAATTAAACAGCAACGGTGATATCACTGACCCCTGTGGTGTGCTGGCGCTACCAATCTCAATCTCTTCCGAGACGAGCTCTCCCACGGTGATCTTTGCCTTTCTGCCGGTTAGGAAGTCACGAACATAATTGTATGTTCTCCTTCCTAATCCTAGCTCTTCAAGGCTGCTGAGTATTGTCTGATGTGTTACACTGTCAAACGCTTTCTTTAAGTCTAAGCCGAGGATGGCTCTAGTGAATCTGCCTGGGTTGTCTATGATTTGGTGTTTAAGCTGGAGCATCGCATCCTGCGTAGAAAGATTCCTTCTGAAACCCAGCATCGTGGAGGGAAATAGGTCCCTGTCCTCGAGATAGTTAGTTAGTCTCGCTAGGACTGCATGCTCCATCAGCTTTCCAACGCAAGATGTGAGAGATATAGGTCTCAGATTCTCCAGCTGTAAGCGCCTGCCTGGCTTAGGTATTAAGATGACGTGTGCCGTCTTCCATTGTTGTGGTATTTTGCCGGTTTTCCAGCATTCATTGATATATTCTGTCAATTTTGTTATAGACTCATCATCTAGGTTCCTGAGTATCTTATTTGTGATTCCGGCTGGTCCGGGTGCTGATTTAGTATTACGTTTTTGCGAGGCTGCCCTTACTTCTGCTTCACTAATTTCCCTGTCAAGTTCGTTGTTTACAACTCCTGTGTAGTCTGGGTGTATAACCGGTCTAGCCTGGGAGATATATTTCTCTTTAATCTCCTGTAGAAGGTCTTTTTCTGAACCTCCATAGGCATGAATTGCCTTGTTAATATTTTGCTTGCATACCGCCTTAGTTTCCTCTGGGTGTAGCAGGTACCTGAGAAGGTTCCATGTCTTTGCTAGCCCTCATTAATTGTCCATGTTACTACACGTCTCCTCCCATTGCTGCTTACATAGCTGTTGTGCATGCTGCTCTATGTCTCTGTTTAATCTGGCTATCCTCCTTCTGATTGCCCGGTTGTGTCTCTGACTCCTCCATCTCCTTTGCAACCCTTCCTTAGCCTCCCACATGTGCAGGAGCCTACTGTCTATGACTTCTAAGTGTGCTTCTGGTGGAACTATTTGTGTAGCCGCGGTTACGTCTTTCGTTAACTGTTCAGTCCAATCTGCGATGTTTTTAATTTCCCCGCTGGTATTCTCTCTAATGTTCCGGAATTTATCCCAGTCGACAATTTTGAGCTTCTTGCCTTTGTGTTTGCGTGGTCCTGCCCTGACTGTTATTTCTATTATACTGTGGTCGCTACCCAGATCTTGCTGTGTATTTATCCACTGCGTGTCGCTTATGTTTTTTGTGAAAGTAAGGTCGGGCATAGTGTCGACGCAAAGACTGTTGCCTCTCCTGGTAGGAGATGAAGGATCGGTTACGAGGGTTAGGCCCTCCGGTTGCGCGTCTAGCCAGAGGTTTCTGCCTTTGGGACTCTCGCATTTATAGCCCCATGCCACGTGTTGAGCATTAAAATCTCCTCCGATTACCACCGCACGATTACCCGCTATGGCGAGCGTTTTACGAAATAGTGTTCGGAATTTGTGTTTTTTACACCGCGGGTTACTGTAAACGTTGAGGATAAAAGGCTATCGGCTAATTTCCGTGTGGGTATAATCTCTATTAAGATATTGTCAATATCCCTTATTTCCGTGTCGTGTTGCACGACCGTAAGGTTTCGCTTTGCAAGAGTGGTTATGGCCTTCGTCTCTCCTTCGGCACCACTAAATGGTTTGTAGCCTGATAATTTTGCTATTCCGTGTGTTTCTTGTATCATTATGATATCTTGGCTTTCTTTGTTAATCAGATGCTGCTGTAGATGGAATCTTCTCTGCGGTATCCCCTACAATTCCATTGCCAGATCCTGTATGTATCGCGTCTATCCATGGCGGCGTTACAGGTTTCCTGCTCCCTCGGTTAGTACCGGGGGTTTGATGTAGGGCTTGCCTGTAGTTTTGATGGGACCACCCCCACTGGATTGTGGTCCCCACGCCGCTATTCTTGTTTCTATATCCGCGATGCGGGTCACTATCGAATTAAGCTGCTGCTGTATTTGCTGCATGATTCTTGCGCCTTGGTTGCTTGGTTGCTCCAAAAGTACTGCCTTGGTTGCTCCAAACGTACTGAAAACGGGGGGGGGGGGGAGGGGGGCTCGTGCCGCCGCAGTGGGACCACCACCTTAAGGTGGCCAAAAAACTATGAATATATATTTTGTATTGGGGCTGTTTTTGTGCAGGAAGTGCTTTCAAAACTTGTTAGGCCTAATCTATATTTGCTTTAGAATGCAATACCTACTGAAAAAAACGCGTATTCCCCACTAACTCCCATATCTAATAACCCCATATCCCGCATGGGAAATGCGGGTTTTAATATGGGATCCCATATGTTTCATATCGTATTATTGGAAATCGAAGTTACGAGGCCTACGGATTTGTTTGAGTAGGAGTACATCCCCTTGTTTATCCAAGTAAGTGGCCTCGAGTAGACACTCTCAAAATCCATGACAGCAGGCGCGGGGACTCCAGTGTCTTTTGTTCTCGCTTCTTTTCCGCCTTACCAAGCCTCCAGCCATGGTATGAATGGTTTCTTCGCTATTGTAAAAAGATAATTGAGAAAGAAAGCTTTCGCTTATTATCAGTCTTTAGTGCCACTCCCTACGTTGCAAGGGTACAACACCTCCACAGAACCACACGCGTGGTAGCTTAGTCGCTATGGCGTTTCGCTGCTAAGCTCGAGGTCACAGGTTGAATCCCGGTCGCAGCGGTCGCAATCGGATGGGGCAGGATGCATAAACGCTAATGTACTTGAATTTACTGCACGTTGAAGAGCCCTAGGTAGTCATAATTAGCCCGGAGCCTCCCCCCCCCCCAACGTACTATGGCGTGCCTCATAAACCAGTCATGGTTTTGCCAGGAAAAGCTCCAGAATTAACTTATTTTATCTCCATAGAAACATCGTTTGCGTTATATCCTGCAGTATTCGTCAACCTGGAGATCAAAGCTGGCGTACCCGAAATGCCTGGCCATGTCTCTCATTGTTAGATGTTATAGAAATTGTGTCATGCTTACAATGACACAATTAATAGTCAAGTGACTATTCATATTCCGTCAGTGTCCTCTGATTTCACAAGTACACACATTGGAGATTACAATAATGGCAATTATAGTATAATGAATTCAGAACATGAAAGCTATTTCGCAAGTCTGTTGCTACCATCCTCTTACAGCAGGTCTGTCAACGAGAACTGGGTACTATTTAAACAAAAACTGTCCATTTTAATTGAAAAATACATTCCATTGGTTACTATAACTACTGACAATTCCAATCCATGGTTTGCCAAATGTCTTAAGCGAACGAGAAACACGAAAAAACGCCTTCATGGGATAGAAAAGTGCGTGCAAACAATATTGGCTTAGGATAAATGTAAAAACTATCTAAAAGAGTATCGTTCAGCTTTATCAATCGCCAAAGATAAATATTTCTCCAGTGATCTACCTGAAGTTCTTAAAAGTAATCCAAAGAAATTCTGGAAAATAGTTAACCTCTGTAATAAGCGCAGTAACATTTTGATACTACACAAAAACAACATGCCTATCCCTGACAGTCAATGTCCGACAGCATTAAATTCACTTTTCGCATCTGTTTTCACAAGAGAAGGTAGTTCCAATGTACCCTTTGTACCTGATTTCTATTTCCAGTTCATGGCCCCCTTGACTATCACTTTAGAAGGCATAGTCAATCTTATAAAAAACTTAAGGTGTTTTCGTCTTCTGGCTAGATGGTATTAGTTCTAAAATACTAAAAAACACCGTTTGAGTGTCGAGCAATATTCTGTTTCATATATTCAAGCAATCCCTAACTACTGGTATGCTTCCTAGCGACTGGAAGGTGGCAAGGGTGGTACCTGTATATAAAAAAGGTAACAAGAATTCCAGCGAAAACTATCGTCTGATATCACTAACATGCATTTGTTGCAAAATGCTAGAGCATATTATCGCGTCCAACATCTACTCTCATCTTGAACGTGATCACCTCTTTTACCCCAAACAGCATGGTTTCCGAAAGGGTTTTTCGCAAGCGGTTCACGGTTATTGGCAACTTCTCTCCCCTTTCTGTCGTCACCTCTGGAGTACCTCAGGGCAGTGTACTAGGACCTCTACTATTCTTAGTTTTCATCAACGACTTGCCGAATGCCATATATTCTTGTGTGCGATTATTCGCCGACGACTGCGTTTTTTCCCATGCGATTAACTGCGCCGCTGACCACTTGGCACTCCAAAATGATCTTGAACGTATCAGTGATTGGTGTGCTAAGTGGCTAATGGTCCTGAACGTTTCAAAATGCAAGGTTTTGTCCTTCTCCCGAAAAACATTTAACCCTCACTTTTCATATAATTTTGGTACTTGCATAGTTGACTACACCAAAGAATACAAGTACTTAGGCGTCTTTTCCACGCACAATCTCTCGTGGACTAGTCACATCATTTCGATGTCAGCTATCGCTTCCAGGTCATTAGGATTTCTGCGTCGAAACTTAAGAGCTGCCCGCCTTCCCCACTGCGAAAGCTAGCTCATTTAACTCTAGTCCAACCGCAAATTGAGTACGCCTCTTCCATATGGAATCCGCATCACAAATGTCTCGTCGACCTCCTGGAAGGTATCCAGAATAGAGTGAGCTGTTTTATTACAAGCAACTACAGCAATCTGTCAAGTGTAACCCAAATAAAACTTGACCTCTTTCTGCAACCACTATCTACTCGCCATGACATTGCTCTACTATTATTGTTTCATAGATTCATTCTCGCGGCTGGTCTGTCATTACCAAACCTGAAAAAAAGCATCCTCAACGTCACAACGGCTGCATTACACCTTTAGTTACACCCAAGTTTATGGCAATACATATGCATTTAATTTTTCAGCTCTGCCTCGTGCGATATGTTTATGGAATGCTCTCCGAGATGACATTACCTCCCACCCAAACAGTGTATTTCGTTATCTTCTATTCCAACATTTTTTGTCGCTTCAGCCGTATAGCACATTTTTGCTTTCTTGTCTCGCCTGAATTCTCCTGTGTGCTTATTAAACATTTCATTGATCATTTGGATTGTGTACACGTGTACTTAGTGGCGTTAATGCCATGTGATGTGATCACCGTAATATGACATTTTGATTCCTGTGTTTTTCGGCTATTTCTGTGTATTTTTGCTGCCAGTGTTTTTTCGGCTATTTCTGTTTATTTTTTCTGTTATAATATTTCTGATATGTTTACGTTATTTGGATATTTCTCTTGTTTCATTGATGCCTTTTAGATGCTTATGTGACTATGTACATCTCCCCTTACCCAATGTCTTCTTCAAGGCCTCAGCCTTCAAGAACCGTAAATAAATAAATAAATAAAACAAAGAAAACTTCATCCCTCATAGAAAAAAAAGGGGGGGGGTGAAACATGTTCGATGATCAGAAATTGTAAACCAAAACGGGGAGGAAAAAAGCACGTCGAAACACCTGATACGCGCCAATGATTATGAAAAGAATGTGTATTCCCTGGGCAGTCAATTTCTAAATGTTGTATATAGCTTGAAATCGATGTGTCGGAGCCAAGATTACGCAAGTGTCGAAAACCTATATATAGGCGAACCTAGCAACGTAAAATTCACGCAGAAACTCCTCCGGGAGTTGTCTAAGTATGCATAAGCAGTGCGCTTCTTGCTCATCTCCACGCAGCCCGGTGTCATTATCAGTGTTATGGAACTTGATTCGATAAACCCTCATCAACCATCCGGTCGTTATAAACCTTATCGAACATGATCCGAACCTGATCAACTTTTATCGGTCCTTATCAACCTAGATACCCAGCGAAGCTGTTGTAAAACAACCCCGATATTTGCAGAGGGGCGCATGCAATGCTTTATTGATGGTTCAGATGCTTGTTTTGAGCTTGTTCTTTGTTGAAAGGTATGCTGTTCTGTGTATTGTATGGGTGATTTCAATGAACGTATGTACTGTTCGCTTCACTCTGCTGAGCGTTAGTAGCCTTTGCGGAGAGATGAGCCACTGCTTGCGGGGGTATGCGCCATTGTTTAATGCGGGTATGAGCCATTGCATTCGCCTTATGTGACGGACAGGGTTCTCGTTCGGTAGGCATAGATCTACTTGCGTATTTAAAAGCGCGTTTTAGTCAAATTCCATTAATTTAATTATGGTAATAGCATGTTACCGAAATAATTACGGGTGTACAAAATTCAGTCTCAGGTAATGAAACCAATAGTCTTTTTTCACCTTCTATACCATACAAAAATGTTTCTACTATAAACTTTACTACATATTTACTTATGGTCGATTGTAAAAAATAACTTGACATTGGGACCTGCCGAATGAAATAGCTTTGAAAGTGGCGCAAGTGTACTAGTGGATAAGCTTTAAATTTGAACTTACACAGAACCATTTATCCACTCAACCTCTTTAGTTTAACGGCTATACTGCAAATTTTGATTGACACCGAAATTTTATCTTCGGTATTAGAGCATGAATCCAATCAAGAGCTTTTTTTCAATCACGCGTTATCAACATTCTACTTTGCTTTCATTCACAGTCACATTAATGACGCATTGTTTCCTGGGAAAATACATATTACTGTCATATCTCGTATATTCAGCACTTACAAAACCAAGCACTACACATTATGACTAACAGTGGTTTTTTTGGCGAGGGCTACTCGTTACTTCGTGTAAACAATATCCTTTTTTGTGACGAGCTTGTTCAGCTACCGTCTCACAATTCTGTTTTATAAATTACATACTAAACAGCTTTCACACGCAATGTTTGCAGGTATCTGATTAATAAGAATAAGACCAGCTTTGCATGTAACTCCAATTTTCCACTGCCTACGGTTCATTCTAGCTATGGAAATATGACATCGTCGTTCAAGGCTATAAAGCGATGCAATTGTTTACCTAACACCATTAAATCCTAATAATCCTTTCATGCATATAAACACGCCCTTAAGCTTTTTTACATGTAAAAGTAGGTGTACATAATTAATTATAGTACCTTTGCAATTCTTATGCATTTATTCACAGTATTTTTATGCATACCAGACTGCGTATCGATAACTGTTCTTAATTTGTTTAATTTTGCTGTGTTGCATTTTACGCGATTGTGTTTATTTCATCTATTTTGTTCATCATTTATACATCTCTACATTGTTATTGTTAACCGAGGGTCCCGTTGTAGTTTTCAATTTCGGGACCATCGTCTGTATATTATCTAACCCCTTCACTGTACTTGAAGAATAATAAACTGAATAATATTAATCAACTGAAACCAGCTGCATGTATCCTTTCTCAAAAATATGTCCTCAGGGAGAAACACAAGTCTACTTCTTCAGCTGCGCTACTTCAAAAGACGGACGTTATTTTCACAACAAATCACAACCTATTGCTGGTGAATTTACAAAGTTAGACATATTAAGTTTTTATTAGGGACCTCGCTCTGCATCACCGAATAACGTAATTGAAGCCAGTTAGTGCGTCATTTATTGTGATCTCTGAAGCGCTACAGGTTCGAGATATGCATCGTAAAATGGGCTACGATATACATTAGCGTTTCACATAGCATTCTGGCGCATTGCATGAGGGAGAGGGAGGCATTTGGGAAAATGTTGCACAACTGAAATTTATTAAGGAAGAAATTTAGGGCGTTTTATCAAAAAACAGAAGCTAGTCACAGGATCCCTCTTCAACGTGAACGATTTTAGTACAGGCTGGATTCGATTACGCAGTGAAAATGTGTGCCCTAAATTGAATAAATGAAGGTAATAACGGGAGTTTTCTTATTAGCAATCAATCAATCACGAATAATTAGCAAGCAATGAATCATTAGCAATAGAGTAACCATTAGCAAGCAATCAATCACCGCCTCTGCAAGAAGTCTACCTGAAGTGGTGGAATACCACTGCCTGCCACAGGTGATTTTTAAAATTTCATTTGGTCTGGTGCTGGATATTTTGGCTACAGGTGCCGCATTTCGTTCTTCTCTTTGCAGTTGGTTCATACACGCACCAATAGATAGTGGGAGGGCCTCTGAATGTTCTCCGAAACCTGTTTTGTGTGTACAAGAGTTAAATTTCGTTATTTGTGTTTTTGCTCCCATCCTTTGTACTTTTTCCACACGTACTCTTTCTCCTTCGAATAGCGGATCTAGCCAACATTTATGTGCAACCCGATTTACCATCCCGACATAGCTGTTCCATTCTTTCTACCTCTCTCTCTCTCGAATATGAATAACTTTGTATTCATTTTCCTCCGCACGAACAAAATGCATGCAGCATATAATAACAAGGGCAGTTTCATTAGCAGATTGGTTCATCCAATAACAGCAGAGGAACGAGAGTCCGATATTGGTAGCCAGTCCCTAAAAGTGGAGCACATTTATTGGGCTAAATAGTCACAGCTAAGCGATAGGCTTCACTAAATAAAAATCTGCACAAGAATAATTCGGAGTACATTTGGCATGTGAAAGTCACGAATGGCGAAGCTCACCAATATCCAAACAATAAAGAATGCATAAACATGCAAGCGATCGGCAGGGATGTGGCAATCTGAGCGTCCACCCTTGCTTCGGGAGGAAAGGAGTTCAGCGCCTACCCATAGGACCCTCCCTGGATGAAGCATGTCGGGAACCAGCAGCACCCAGGCTTCGCGTTCCAGGGTGAACACCCAGGCCCGCTTGGGTGAAGCTTCACTAACCACGCTGCATGAACAAATGCTGCAAACTTCGCACGTGAGCCTGGAGAAACCGCTGCAGTTCATTGAGTGCGGCCGAAGGAGCTAATAAGAAAAAGATATATATATATTATAATAAATAAACCCCACCATAGCCCTTACAACAGCGCTCGTTGATATTCCAAAGTTTTCTTGTTTAGTTCCCACAGCCTTCAATAAACATTCTGGATCTGGATCAGGTTGTATCAAAAAGAAAGCACGTTTCTATAGCATGTCCGTAAGCGATGATTTTCCAGACATGAAGATATGAATATGCGTGTTCTGAGTAAAACCTAGTCTGCGCTCGTCCTTGTGCTCTTCTCGTCCATGTCTGTATATCGTAGCACCTTGCTTAACGATGTACGACCCAATCGCCAAACAACATGCACTATTCCTTGGAAAATTTATTGAACTTCACCCCCAAAGCTTCAGGGTGCCATTGACAACGTAAGAATAATTTGTATGTGGCACGCCACTTTTTGCGTAGCTCTTGCAGTTCGTTAGCCCGGGCGCTCTAGCATGCGCTCGGGACGGAGGCTTTATCTTCTTCTTAAAAATTCTGTTGGCTTCGTATAACTTCGCAAAAGAAGAACAGGCATAGGATAGCCTGTGACAAACAACACAACATTGTGCATTTAGTGGTGCTGTAAACCGTTTTTATTGGTGAATTAGCAGCCAGATGCATATTCCAACGTCACTTGCATGCATGTAGATGAACGTGTTTGACTTAGCAATGTGCTGGCGGATTTCCGAGGAGGATTATAGCAACATGTAATTGGTTTAATCCATGCGACGAGCCTCCGCGCTATCAAAAACTTGCTGAAATAGTTTAAGAACACAGCTGTGAAAGCCTATGGCTTCTTGGTCCGATTTCTCGGCGCCTTCCGAGCGCTGGCCCCCAACAGACGTTTCACTTCGCTATTGAGGAAAACGGTGCATCGAGTTCGACGAACACGGTGCCAAGGTCACCTATGAGGGCGACGACGACTTTCCTGTCGTGAGTGATATAGACGACAACGCGGATAAATTCTGTCTCGCGATAACCTAGCCCGATCGTGCTCGTTTATGGTACTGCATTTCCCCGCACACCTGTCTGCAGTGTCGAGCATTGTAATAAATGTGCTTTCGACAGAAGCCTTCTTGGAGCAACAGAAAACCCCGGCCTTTGGACAAAGAGAGAGAGAGAGAAAACATTTATTCCTAATCAGATGAGCTGACTTCCTTGCAGTAGCCACGATACTGGCGGCAAAGGCAAATATATATAGTGTGCCAGCTGTATAAGACCGTAGAGATGGTATATGACTCAAAACAATAAACTCGCTGTAATTTAGTCTCGCATATTTCGTTGACGCTTCTACATTGAAATATGCTTTTTTTCTTTTTTTTAATGCACAACACTAAACATTGGTGATTTCGAATTCATTGCTGAAAATATAGTGTAAGACGTACAGGAAAAATGTCAGGTTTTCTCAGTAGGAACTCTAGAGCATTTCTTTCTTTCTTTATTTCTTTATTGCACGTTGTTGAATACAATAGATAAAAATAGGCATAGTCAAAACTGGTTAGACCCATAGCCACAGGCTAGTAGAGGGTCTAAACTAAAGTATGTAAATACAAGCAATAAATTTTACAAAGCCAGCAGTACAACGTAAAGTCATTTATATTGTACAGGGTCTAAACTAAAGTATGTAAATACAAGCAATAAATTTTACAAAGCCATCAGTACAAGGTAAAGTCATTTATATTGAGAAAGAAAATAAACGGGAAAAACAAGTCATGAAGTGTGAAATATTATATGAATTACATAACATCAAAAAATGCATGATAATACAATCGATATAACCTACAACATGGTGCTAGGTACACTTTAACTATATACTAGAATGCAAATACATGATAATAAAATTTTTGCATACCAATGACACCATGGAGAAAAATTATTTCAATACTCGAAAGAAAGAGCAATCTAGGTCAAAATGTGTGTGAGTATTTAGATTCGGCCATTTTTCTTGAGCAGGTATTTTTTAAGTGCACTTGAAAGTTTATTGTTTTTTTAGGTGGCGTGGTATCTAGTTTTAGACTTTCACTCCATTAAATTGCAGTAATTGCTCTCCATAGACATTGTTAGTCAGCGGAATATTGAAATTGTGTAATGTTACGCGTCTAGATAGGCGAGATGAAGAAGAAAAGATTGATATATCAAAGGGGTTATTGTGTTCAATCACGCCATGGACAGTCACAGCAGTTTTATGCTGTCGTAAGATATCAAAGGGTAAAATTCCCATTTCATGAAATAACGGCGCACTATATTACCTAGTATTAGTTATTATTCTAAGTGCCCACTTCTGTAGCTTCCGTATGGGTTCCAGGTAGGTTTTAAATGTCCCTCCCCATGAATCGATGCAATATGACAGGCGACAATGAAAAAATAAAGAACTCGGAGAATATTGCTCTTAAAACCATTTCTAGCCGTAAGGAGCACATTGCACCCACACCCTAATTCAGTGCATACTGAGTTTATATGACCTTGCCAGTTTTGGTGGCTGTCGAAAATTACACCCAAATATTTGAAGTTAACGTCTGCTCAAGCAGGCAGTTGTTTATTGTTAGGATAAAGGATTCAACAAGTCATGGCCTGTTACGGCAGTGAAAAATTATGTATTTAGTTTTCCTTGCATTAATTGTTAGTTTGTTCACTGAGAACCACTCACAAATGTTTTTCAGTTATGCATTCGTTTTATGTTCCAGTTGACATAAGTTGTTAGCAGTAACTATGATCGCCGTATCATGAGCGTACATTAGCATCTCCGCGGAATTTATGATGTTTGGCGGAGCATTCACGTATAGCGAAAACAGTAAGGATTCGATGACGCGTCCCTGCGGTACCTCTATTTTTATGTTCAGTACGGAAGATGACGGATTGCGCATCAGGACCATTTGCTGGTGTTCGCTTATGAACTAGAAAATAATTCACAAATTTTGCCCAGGAAACCGTAGTGTTTTATTTCATTAGAAAAATACTGTGGTCTACCGTATCCAAACCTTTCTTTAGGTCAAGGAAAACTACCGCTTGAAGCACAAGCAGGTAATTGTGTAATGCCGTGCTCATTTTTTGTGCTTAAGCCAGCACAGCTGTTGAAGTGGAGGAATGTGACCTGAATTCATGTTGCTCAGGGAAAATTGCATATTTTTCTATGAAGATGCGTACACGAATGTACTTGCAAGATTTTTTTCAAAAATATTCCTAATAATACTCAAAACAGATATAGGTCTGTAACTTGAGGGATCTGAGCGATCGCCTTCTTTGTTGATCGGTACAGCCTTAGCTTTTTTTAAACAAGAGGAATGTTTTGATGTACCCAGCGAATAGTTAAGCATGACATAAGACGGGGTCCCGGATATCATTATTATCTTTCACTAACCACGCTGTAACCGCATCTAATCCGCTAGGTTTATTGTTGCTCACGTTAGCAACAGTATATTGAATTTCCTCTGAATAAATGTTGTAAACAACAAACGTATTCGATAACGAGTGTAAAAACATTGGTTCCTGTCACAAAAGAATTGCGCTGGTAATGCTGCACCGATTTCAGCAAAACATTTATTAAAGTTATCCACGGTGTATGCATCGATAGTTAAAGGCAACACGCGTTGTGAGGGTGGATTGCCAACAACTTCCTTTACAATCACCCAATTTCTTTTACAATTACCTTGAGCTTGTTCAATGAGACGGGAATAATATTCTCTCTTCCGTACTTTCATGAGGGATACGAAATATGTTAACACGAGAGCTACTGAATAAAACTTATGTGCGGTCCGTCCTTGTGTATGCCATTGTATTGTGGTACCCTCCGACGGCACGCGACAGCGGTAAGCTTCAGAGGGTACCTAATTTAGCTGCACGGTATGTGTCAGATAAATAGGGTGTGAACTTCAGCGCTACAAACGCTAAGGAAAACTTAAAATGGGAGAGACTAGAAGGGCGATGGAGAAGGTTACGCCGTAAAGCTCTTTCATTCCATATACCACGTTACGATTGGTATACAAAGGGAGAAGTATATACTACAGCCTTATTACTAGCCACAACGCGTAGACCATGACTGGAAACTACGCGCAGATCCCTGCAGTAGAGTCGCTTGAAAAGTTTTTTTTGCTGAATACTATTCAAGAATGGAATAGTTTGTCTGCTGATGTCGTCAGTGTTGTGTGAAACGGCGCATTTTTTATCAAAGTTTCCGTGTATTTTCTCTTGTTAAATTGCCTGTATTTTGCAGCTGTAAGTCTTCCTATTATTTTTCTATTTAAGCGTGATGTATTGATGTGAAACAACTTATCTACGTTTCATATTGTTTAACCCCCCCCCCCCTTACACACACACACACACACACACTGTAATGCCTTTGTGGCGATGTGGGAATTAAATAAAGAAAAACAAATAAATAATAAATAAAACTATATTCTATATTATAGTGTATTATGAAGTTTTTGACGAAAACAGCCTGTCTGGTGAAAGGAAGTCATGGCAATTAGCATGTATATATGGGAAAGCATGCATGGCATCCATGCCATGAACACGGCAAGAACTCGCAAAAAGAGAGAATGAAATCACGACGAAAACAGTCAAATAAACAAAGAACTGTTGCTTCAGGGTTACCTTGTGTATAATCGATGTGCTGAGTGAATGACTGGACCTCGCCGTAACATCGCCAACTGTCACTCATTATTCTTTACGCAAAATTCTGCATAAATAAATTATGAATAGAAGACAGCGCGCCATATCTTTCCGCGTGTCAAGTTTTATTTTTTCTTCGCACACGATCGGCATCACGCACACATGGCTGAAAAAATAATTATTGTAAAACTGGTAAGTGTAGCTTCCAGCCGGACTTCAAAGTGCACCCGCCTCGGTAGCCCAGTGCCTGTGGCATTGCGCTGGTGAGCTCGTTCGAAGTCGCGGGTTCAATCCCGGCCGTGGCAGCAGCATTCCGATGGGGGTGGAATGCAAAAACGCCCGTGTACCGTGCCTTGGGTGCACGTTTAAAAAATCCCAGGTGGTCAAAATTAATGCGGAGCCCCCCACTACGGCGTGCCTCATAATTAGATCTTGGTTTTGGAATGTAAAACCCCAGTTTGTTTATTACTTCAAATATATCTGCTTTTTTATCTCGATATGTCCACTAGTAGAGCGTATAACGTCTGCCTGTGTATTAGGTAATTCGCGCATCAAAAATAAGGGGCAGATGTGGAAGACGGAGCAGACAAGGAAGCTTATCGATCGTGTCCTCTTTCCGGCTGAGTGCCTGACACTGAGCTCTCACTCTTTCCAGACAGCGATGTTTGCAGTGTTTGTCAAACGGGAAAGTTTCCTTCTTCGCACCCTTAAAGGAAGAACACACAAAGTGCCGCACAGGAGGATTTCCGCCATTGATGTCCCCAAAGCAAGCCAACACCTTTACATATGCGGTTCCACTAGTCCCCCCGGCCCATAATAATACTATTCTATCACTTGTAATTGTTTCAATCCCTGACTGTTGCGGGCTTGACACATAATGTAAATGAGAGTTACGCCCTCTAGTCGCCCATATTTGAATTCTATCAGTAGGTATCTGTATGCACTGCGGGAAAGGAAAGTGATGTACTGTGAAAAATGTAAGTAATACCATGTAGTGTGTAGTGCCATGTGAATTAAACGCGATAATACGTGCGCGGGACCTTCGATGCGTCTATTTTGCAATAAAGGCTCACGTCAAACCACAACCGCAAAAGAATGCAACTGGCACTATGATCATTAACCAGCCAACAGCGAGTATCTTCCGAAGTGATCACAGGTCTAAAATGGTATAGGAAAAGAAGATTGATATTTTTTCATTCAGTATTGCAGATGCTTGTTCAGCACCAAACTGACCGCGTGCTATACCTCTAAATGACACCTTAGTTGTCGACGTTGAACCGCAAAATTACGCCGATTTCTGTCAGTTTTCAAGTGTGCGTAAGTCGCTACTGCATGTTTCCTTGCCCCCTTTATGATGACGACGGCGAAGTTTCGTGTTCCTTTGGCGGTTTCTTCTGGTGCTTAAGTGTTTCTCTATGTGCTTTTTCGTGCATCAGTAACAGGCAACGGCGTTCGTGCTGAACCCTGAAGACTCCTACTCTGCTGGGGAATCCTTGCACAGCTTTCCATGGAAGAGATTGTCTTGGAATCGTCTTGCGGCCAGTACAGACCACCCGCGGCTTGGAAGCAGCTCACTTCTCCAGTAGTATCAGACGCTGTTGATTCTGAGCTTTGTGACTCAACATCAGAAGATTCGGATGACTTCATACCTGCCAAGCGCCGCCGTTCAAGGCGGACGTCTCCAGCATCGTTCTCAAGCGAAGCGACTGTCACATACAGCAGCATCGTGACTACGACAGTAGCTTTCACTGCCGCCGACGCGATGGTAAGTCTGAATGATGTCTCCCGCCGGAACTTAATGATTTCTCTTTCAAACTTGCCCCTGGACTAATCCAAGAGGTTCGGGTGAACCCATGGAAAAATGTCATTGCCATTGACACAACAGATGATAAGATGGGGTAAACTCTCCTTGGTTTATCTGAAGTCTGTGGTGTCCACACAAGGCCTTACATACACTAGGGTGCGCATATAACAGCTGGTGCGTACCTGATGCCGATTTGGAACTCAAAGACGACGTTTTGAGGAACATGATCGTTTGCACGCCACCGTGCAAAATAATTAGCGTTCAATGGTTGAGCTTATCAATGTTTATGAATATACTGTTTGCCTGTGGAAAGCTGCCTAGTCATACAAAGGCCGGACTTGTGCGCTATCCTGTTCTGTTTTTTGTACCAAGGCTCTTACAATGTCATAAGTGTCTTAATATTGGTCATGTTCAGGCCTTTTGCACCAGAGATCTGGTCTGTGCGAAATGCGGTGGGAGTCACCATGAAGATTCCTGTGTAAATCAGACATATTGGTGTCCTAACTGCAATGACGAACATTCGGCAACGGATAAAGGATGTTCATCATTATAGGATGAACTAAAGGCACTAAAAGAGAAAGCCAAAAAAAGCAGCATGGCATAAAAGCTCCCGTCGCCGTAGTGCTGGTCCAGCGACTGGAAATGCGTCGACTAAGCAAATAATAGCTCGTTAAAAGAATGACAAAGACCCAACGCACCGAAAAGAACGGGGGTGGACCTTCTACATCTCAGAGTTCTCGTGGCCAGCGCTGCCATCGAAATCGTCGGAAAAAGTCACTACAAAGATTGCCACCACAGTGGAGAAAATTGCAAACATAGTACCTAAACCAGTCACAGCCAACGATGATGTGCAACTTGTTAATCTTCTGAAGGTGCTTGTCAACATCATCACGTCTCTAATCGCCCGTCGTCAGACACCAGCAGCATCAGCAGCAGAGCAACTTTTGGAGGCCCTCATTCCAGTCCTCGACCGCCTTCAGTAGATGTTTTACCGGAAATAATCTAGCAGTTGTCAGCAGCCTCGCCCCTTCGTGTTGCAATGGAATGTCAGGTCGCTGCGACCACGGTACGCTGATCTAGTTCTTCGACTCAACGCTATGAAGACTCCACATGATTTCATAGCGCTACAGGAGACTAACGTAAGGAAAGACGAATTTCGACTGCCGGGATTCTTGAGTGTCCACAGTAACACTTGATGCGTGGAACCAGCCTGTGACTCTTTTCAGTGCGTGGACGTGGCGCATACGCGCAATGCGTCAAAAGCATCAGTATACGTATGCACTGACTTGGTTTTCACGGTTCTTCATACAGACGGCATCTGTATGATGAGTTTGAGTGTACAGGTGTTACTGTGAACCACAGGGGTGTGACTACGATGGTGGCAAGCTTACACATCCGGCCTACATGTTCTTCTTCACCACTGGAGAGCTTAGTCTCTCGGTGTGGTGCATTTTTTTAAAGGCAAATCACTTTAGGGGCCCGGGCTGTTGGCGTCGCGTGTGATCTTTCGTGATCACGCTCAAACACAAGTGCACAAAACAGGGTGAAAACAAGTGCAGAATTGATGAAAACCGGTTAAAAATAAACTAACCTGATTCATAATAATTTAAAAGACAGGAATATTCAAGCATTAAGCGAATTAATTAGCAGAAACTCGATGAAATAGGTTCCACAACGCTAGACTGATACCAGGGCAGCGCAAGAGAGGGCACCACCATCCTGCGGGTCCTAGGGCGCCTCAATGCCAGCGCCGCTTTGCGCCGATGCGGCGCTGGGCATCGAGGCACCCTAGCTAGTCCCGTGAAGAAGACGCGAAGGGGTGGTGCGCCAACTGTGCTTGGCCTGTGGTGTCGGGTTCCCGCGGGAGACACCGGCACATCACTGCTTCGCATTTCCCCATGATTCGTGTCAGGGGAGCTGCATTAACGCTGGATTTGAAGTGCACAAGCGCAGGATTTGAGCAGAATCGGAGCTACATTAAGCGCTGGATTTGAACAGGATTTGAGCTGGACTGGAACTGCATTTTATTTCAGGCGCAGAATGATCTTGAAATCGTTCCGAGGTAGCGGCGGCAGCCGGCGACGCGGCCGGCGCGTCTCTCGGGCGAGCTCTTAGCGTTCGCTGCGGACGCGTCGCGCATGGCTGCCGTTGGCGCGGTAGGAGGCGAGTTTACTATTGCCGAAGCTGCGCGTGTGCGCTTCGCAGAAGGATTGTACAAAAGGCAGCCACTAGAATGTTTTGTTGTTATGCGGATATTTTAATGCCCACCATCCGTGATGGTGTTCTTGTCCCCAAGACAGTCGTGGGTCAGAGATCAGCGAGCTTATTATCAAGAATGATCTTCAAATGCTCAATGACACTTCACCTACATTTATAAGCAGAGGACAGGAGCATTCCGCTAATATTTTGCGATATCAACGACAGATATGTGCTTGGCCTGGTCATGAGAAATTGAGCCGTGGAGCTCAGATCACCTATCCATTGGTTAACGCCAACACACACTGCGGGCCGCCAGGCTGTGATTTGTACAGTGACAAACTGGGATAAGATCCATCACCTGATCTCAGACGGACCATCTCAAGATAGTCTCTTCAAATTGATGAGTGATAACCTTGTCAAGCGGGCAAGGTAAGTGCACTTACGAGGAGTGCGCTTCGGGTCCTTGAGTGCCACATTAGGCGACGCGGTGCTAAACGAGAAAACAGAGTGCACTCGCAGTAAAAAAAAAATAAAAAGGGCGACAGACTCATAGCGCGCTTTTTTGAAGATGTAGATTAAAAAGAAAAAGCCGCAGTTTCGCCCTAAAGGCGAACTATTGATTGCGATAGCAAATGCGTAGACAGCTACACGAAGGAAGGATAAAACACACCGACGCTGTTCGGCACCGTCGGCGCGAACGCGCAGTGAACTTGGATGCAGCGAGCACCTCTGGCGGTGGCGGCACAAAAGACTGACCTTGATCCGCTGTTCGTTTTCACTCCACAACGCATTAGGCAGGATAAGTCCCAGTTTGATCTTGGCTGAGATTGAAGGTCAGTGTTACGGAATCAGGCGTTTTCTGGGTTTGTACCTGAAGTAGTAGAGCTATCGCTCTAAAAAATGTTTACCGTGGTTGAACGTGTTTAAACCAAGTTTATCGAGCGATAGCACGGTTTTGCTTGCTTTGGGAAAGGACACAGACGCTGCGCGGCACCGTCAGCAACTGCTGCATTTACAGTTGCACCACAAGACAACACACAGGCGCTGCTGAGTTCCAGTAGGTCGTGGCCCAAAACATTAACACCAACTGAATGAAAATGGCAACGCCGCAGTGCCGAATCCCGCTCGCGCCGTTAGTTGCGTACACGATAAATTCTTTTCTTTTGCTGTTTCGCTTCTCTCTAAACACAAATTATTTTCTTAAAAGCTGTTAAACAACTAAAACGAACTACTGTGTTCATTTTTTATGCATTATATTCTGTACCATTCAAACCTCTGGCGGCGAGACGACGCACTCGGCCAGCAAATTACGCTCAGTGTTGCCAATTTAGCGATTTTGTAGCTACATCTGGCTACTTTAGGACTCAACCAGCTACCAAAAATTAAATTTAGCTACAATTAGCCTGTTTTAGCTCCTGTTTAAAAAATCTAGCTCCTGATCTAGCTGCTTTAGCTCAGTCTAGCTTTAGTCTAGCGACATTTCGGAATCACTATCCTGGTGTGAAAAAATACTTACTACACATATGCTACACATGATGGAACTGATGATGATGATAATTTAATGGCATCCCATTTTAAACGGGGCGGTGAAAAATAGTCCCTAGCCTGCTTGATTTATTCTGGTTTGCTATATATGTTTTTATCTAGTATTTTTGTATACTTTTTGTAACATTTTTGTAATAATCTTTTTTCCCCTCATCATCTACCTTGTACCGCTACCTATCACTCTAATGGCGAATTCCATTGGGAGAAGAGGAGCAGGGCGCCGCGCAGTGCGGAGTCGGGTGACAGCGCAGTGAGAGCAGGGACACTCGACCCGCCACTGGAATACGGCTTGCATTTGGAGAGCAGGTGGGAGGGGGACGTGTGAGGAGAAATGTACCATGTGACTAAAGCAATCGACGTCCGACCATTCTCTGCAGGAGAGCGGCAAAACGCGCGTGATCGTCTTGTAATTTGTCGGGCGTAAGGCTGTCACTGTTTGCGGCAACGTAGTACATACTTTTGTGCAGCGCCGACGCATCCCACAATGTTTCCGCCTGCGAAGATCATCTGAAACTGCAACTTGAATCGGAAGTTGAGCTCCAGCAGCTTTCAGTGCTGTCAGGTCGAGCGTCTCAAGCACTTCAGCAAGGCGAAGACGCTTTTCTGCCGCTGTCCCCCGCGCACTAGAAATGCCAGGATCTGTCGCTAAATCGCTGCGAAGCTCGCTCGTATCACCGACGTCAAAATCAGCGGTGCCAAAACACCAACTACGCTTGGCTGCCGCCATTGCCGCCGGGCGCGCCGGCTGAAGCAAAATAAAAAGAAATGAGGAAGATATGACGGTTTAAGTCACGTGACTTCCTCCGTACTCCGCTTTTCAGGCGAGAGCAGTCCGGACTGCTCCCGGCTGGTCTCGGCACAGCGAAACTGCTCTTGTTCTACCACTGGATGACGGCTATTCCACTCCTGTTCGACCACTGAAACGCATCGCCTCTGGAATGAGCACTTTCAGCATGCTTTTGAGTGCTCCTGTTCTCCCAATGGAATTCGCCGTAAGCACTGGCGTCCAGACTGGGGGGGGGGGGGGGGTCAAGAGGGGGCGGCTCTACCCCCCTGGAAATTTCGACAATAATGTGTTTTCGCTCGAGCTAAAAAGTTGATTAGCACACTCAGGTTCCTCATATCTGTAGAAGCGCCATTCAGGATTGCGAGCAAACTTTGCACTCTGCACACTGTGGCGTAATCTTGCTGGTGATGGCACGGCATTGAAAGAATGACAGGCTGAAGATAGCCAACAATTCTGAGAGGAACGCTTGAGGTTTTTTATCTTGAACTTCGAGATCTACGCAGTATTATCGCGAGAACTTCCGCTTTCTCATAAATTGCCGGCTACATTTAGGAAAAAGTGTAGACAGCCACACTTAGTAAGAAAAGTGTGACCTCTTCCCATGGCGTCACATTTGCTTGTAGACACTCCTTGCCGAAATGACGAAATTTCTACCATCCTGCCACCTAAACCAAGCCTAAATCCACCACTCAAAGCTTGTACGCTTGTAGTGCACTGAAAGCCGAGGCCACTAGTGTCATTATGCGATTCATTTTAACGAATTAAGATAGGACCACATAATTATTTTGGTCCCAGATAAATGCAACCGCAACTAAATTTTGTGTATGGCTACCTATCAAAATAGGATAATCAATTAAATAAGCTATTTATTAATGGAAGAGTGTAATTCGTAGGAGTCTATGCTTTGCTTCATTTTCTGGGTATGAAAACGATTGTCAAATGCTTCGGACGAATTTATACAGTGTAAACACCCAGAGAGCCACACTGTCATGAAAACGGCTGCAGTGCGTCTCTGGTATGATTTGCCGGAGAAAAGGGAAGGAGGCAACGTTTTTTCTCGTACATAAAATGTGTTGGAGAAAAAAAAACCAAAATGGAGGCCCGAGCGCTTTTTCCGTACTATTATGAAAACAGGCATAAAGGAACGCCGCAACTAGGCTTCGGAGAGAACGAGTAAAAGCATATGAAATCCAGGGACTTCCATTCTGTGCATGACCACATTAATGAGCTGCAACGTATTTTTCGCGGCCACCGGACAAACTCAGTATTCTCAAGTCCCAGTATTCTAAGGTGTTGTACCTGGGGAATTGGGTAACCCCCTACCGAGATCGTGATGCTGGGCTGCTCTTGAATGCGCTTACGTCCTCTGCTTGTAGGTCTGTAGAGTTGTAGCTCCGATTTTTGGGGAGAACATTTTAGGCCCTTGTTGTCCACGTATCTCTCTACCGTATTGACTGCTTGCTGTAAAATCTCTTCTATGTGGCCATCGCTTCCGCCCGTCACCCATAGGGTGATGTCGTCCGCATACAGACTGTGCTGAAGTCCTTCGATGCGTGCCAGTTTTGTGGGCAGGCCGAGCATCGTCACGTTAAATAGGAACGGGGAAAGCACCGAGCCTTGTGGTGTTCTCTTATTGCCTAGTTCTATTTCTTCGGATATCGCGTCCCCGACTGTGATTATGGCTTTACGGTTAGCAACGAAATCTTTCACGTAGTCGTATGCTCTTTGGCCTACGTCGAGGTTTTGCAAGTTGCGCAATATATGGCCTCGTGGGTGCCGTTATCAAACGCTTTCTGTAAGTCAAGACCCAGGATGGCTTTTGTATCCAGGGCGTGTTTCAGCGTCTATGATTTGGTTCTTTAATTGCAGCATGACGTCTTGCGTCGAGAGTTTTGGTCTAAAGCCGATCATGGAGTGCGGGTATAGCCCGTTATCTTCCATGTATTTGCCGAGACGCGTTAGAACCACTTTTTTGCATTAGCTTTCCGATGCAGGACGTCAATGTGATTGACCTGAAATTTTCTATGGGTGGGTTTTTGCCAGGTTTGGGTATTAATTTGATATGGGCGGTTTTACATTGCTGGGGTATGGCCCCCTTCTCCCAACATTCGTTTATGTCCTTTGTGAGAGCGTTGATGAATTCGTCGTCTAAGTTTCGCAGTACTTTATTTGTTACACCATCGGGAACTGGGGCAGACTTTGGATTGAGTCTTCCGAGTTTGTATCGAATCTATGCCTCCGTTTTGGGGGCGTCGAGGTCGACGTTATCCTTCCCTCGGTACTCTGGTACTCGTGTCTTTGTTGCATTTCCTATGTATATCTTGCGTAGCCCTCGTAGGAGTTCTGCCTCTGTACCTGCGTGGTTTTGTAGTATCCGTTGCAGGTTTTGTCATTGGGTTGTTTTCGTGCCTTCTGGGTCGAGGAGGCCTCGGAGTATGTTACAAGTTTTTGACACTCCGAACTGTCTGTCCATTAGAGTGCACGTGGCATCCCACTGCTGCAGAGATAGCCTATTCGCGTGGTCTTATATTTCTCTCTCGAGCGCCACGATTCTCATTCTTAGGCCCCGGTTGTGCTTGTGACCTTTCCAGCGCTTTTGTAAGCTTTGTTTTGCCTTCCACATGTGAGTGAGTGAAATAACTTTATTTAGGTCCAGAGAAGAGGCAGGGGAGAGCCCGTGTCACCCGGCTAGTCCCACATGTGTAGGAGTTTGCTGTCCATTTCCTCCATGCAAACCTCTGTGGGACCGTTTTGGTGGCTTTCTGCACGCTGCGCTGGAGTGTCTCTGTCCACTTCTGTGTCTTCGATGGTTTCTGTCGCATCATCCTCGTGTAGCTTACGAAAGGTGTGCCACTCGGTTAGCGTTATTTTCCTGCCTTTCTTTTTACGTGGTCCTGCTTGTAGCATTGTGTTCAGAATGTAGTGATCGCTGTCAAGATTTACGTTCGTGTTGGCCCACTTCGGGATGGCTGTGTTCTTTATGAATATCAGGTCCGGCGTAGTGTCTCTGTTGACGCTATTGCCCATTCTAGTAGGGTCTTGTGGGTTAGTTATTAGCGTGAGCCCCTTGTGCTGCGCGTCGTAGCACAGGTTGCGGCCTTTAAGATTCTCGATGGTATAACTCCAGGCAGCGTGTGGTACATTAAAGTCGCCCACGATGATCAGCGCTTGTCTGCCTGCCACATTTAACGCTTTGCAGAAAAGCGAGTGAAACTTTACCTTTTATCGTGGTTGCTGTATACGTTCTGAACGAATAGGCTTCCCTCCTTTTTTCGGGAAGGTATGATTTCGAGTAGGAGGTGGTCTCTGTTTTGTACGCCGGTGTCGTGTTTTACAGCCACTATGCTTAGGTGTATCAGTGTGGTTACTGTTGTTTTTTCATCTGAACTGCTATATGATTTGTATCCTGATAATTTTGCGGTCCCCCCAGTTTCCTGGAGAGCGATTACGTCCGGTAATTGCTTGATTTTTATGAATTGCTGCAGGTTGTCCCTCTTATGGCGAAACCCACGACAATTCCACTGCCAAATCGTGTACTCGTTACACAGCGCCATGTTGATTACTCAAGTCCCTGCAGCCGATCTCAGCCGCAGGTGGGCCGCTGTACGGCTTGCTCTTCACAGGCCTGGCTCCTGCGGGTCGGGCGTCTTTCGACACATTTTCCAGCTGCGCTACTCTACCCTCGGTGACGTCGAACCGTTGCGACATTTCGACTCGCATCTGCGTTATCTTCGGTTGATCCACACGCAGGCTGAATGAGTTGCTGTTGTAGACCTGCGAAGATTTTCTGGAACATGCCTTTTACTTCTCCGAGTGCAGAGTCGCTTTGCTCGTTTGTTTTTTCCTTTGTCCTTCGCTTATGCGGTGGCGTCTCTCCACTCATCGACGTGGGTACGGGCGTCGGCGGAGCTTGATTTGGTGTTGACGCCATGCTACCTGTGGGCGTGTTACGAGTTATCTCTGTCTTTTTTGGATGCTTTTTGGAGTTTTGCGTTTTCCTCTTTCAGCGTTTTTATCTCCTTCCTTAACGTGGCGTTTTCTCGCGTTATTTGTTGTAGCATCTGTCTGATCTGCTTTAATTCCTGTTCTAAGGCGGACTTCGCCCGTGTAGGTGGAGCAGCAGTGCCAGAGACCGCGCGTGCCTAGCTCACCTGTGCCCAGGTTTCTGCCTCTCCTCGGGTGGGTCGCGATCTTGATCTTGTCCTGCATCTCGATCGTGTTCTCGAACGGGTTCTGGACCGGGTCCTCAACCTAGTTCTGGAACCGGGCCGTTCACGACTGTTCCCCCCTCATAGTCTTGGGGTTGAGCCTTCGGTTAGTTGTCCCTCCGATCCGTAGGTGTTCTTGCCCGTTGCTTCGCCAGCTCGCTTGTTGTAGTCATTGATGTTGTCGAGTTTTTCCGCCTCTGCTTCTTCTCTTCTCCGTCGCTCCCAGCGCCTTCGCCGTACCAAAAACGGTATCTTGTATTTTGTCTTGCAGCATAGGTCTCCCGTGATGTGACCTTACCCGCAAAGCTGACATTTTGCTTCAAATTGATGTTCTTGCGTCGGGTTGGGCACGCCACATCCTTTGCATATTTTTTTCGTCTGGGTTGGGGCAAACGTCCGCTCTGTGTCCCAGCCTCCCGCATTCGTAGCAAATGTCAATTTTCTTTCGGTAGAGCGAGCACCGCACGATGAGTGCTCCGTAATTCACGTATCTCGGTAAGTGAAGTCCGTCGAAGACTACGATTACATTGTCTGTGTTGCCCATCCTCTTCGCGCGTAATATGCTTGGGCTTCTTGCTGTCACTAGGCTCTCGATAATATCTTCTGAGCTTTACTCTTCGGATATCCCTTTTACGAGTCCTTTAGACGTGTTTTCCGGTGCGGCTCTGTAGGCGTTGGCTTCGTGTTCTTGCTAACCCACGTGGATCTTCCTATAGCTCCGTACCACCTGGCTCGCTCTTCGGACGGCGTGCTGACTACTAGCGTATTTTGCTTGTAGTTTATGCATATGCTGTCTTCTGCTGCTGCTTCACGGCCGACGCCAGCGGCATTTCTCAGGCAGCAGTATATGCGTGCCTGCCTGTGCTCCGAAAGATTGAGGCCTCCTCGTGGTCGCACGACCACCTTGTAATCTTCTGTCGGCAGATGAGGTAGTCTGCTTGCCTTGATAATTCTGCGCATGGTTCGCTCACCTTTCCACTTGCTGTCCCTAGACGTGCGAGTCAGCGCAGCTGCGTCTCTTGGCATGGTTCTCGTCAGGCCTGAACTCCCTTCGGATGTTTTTCTGATGTTTCTTCCGCGGACTTCACACTATCCCGCGTCTTTCGTAAAGTCCTCCTGCTGCATATCTTCTCCTTCCGCGCGTATGACATCCATCGTGGCGCTAGAAGTACTATCGATGCGTTTCGGGGAACCTCCGGTCGTCCTCTTCGGCGCGTTAGGCCTAGCACTCCTGCCCGCCTCGGTAGCGGCGGAGGCCATGGCCGATCGGCGTGGTGACTAGGAATTGTCGATGTAAGTGCCGAAAAAGTGGGCCCACCTTGAAAAAGTTGGTATCCAGGTGTTCCGCTGAACTTCCTCTGTTGATTGATGCAGGAATTTTAGCCAAGTTCTGTGATTTTCTGCCGAAAATCATTTCAAAACTGCGGAGCTGACACGATGTGCGGCCTCACTTCGCGACCTTCTTCTTCTTCCTCCTTACAAATATATTTTTTTTCATGTGTAGTTTTACTTGCCGCGCCGCTTTGTCCCGGTGAAAGAGTATAAACTGTAAGTCAAATTTTTTCACCATTTTGGTTAGATGTCTGCTTTCATCTGGCTGTTTCGTTTATGTTTCACTATTTACTGCTTTTCAAGGAACATATACACTGCTTGGTCATTTTTACTTCAACCACACACATCTGCTGTCGATGCATTTAACTAGTATGCTGTGATAACAGGTATTGAAATCCCCCGATAGGATTTTCATGCCAAAAGTATGCCATGTTTGCAATTTTAAATCGTCTGTGCCTACGGAAGGCACAAATGGCCTTATTTGAATTTTTTTAACAGCAAGTGTCTGTCGCTTGTGATAGTTACCGTGGTACTTCAGGTCTGTAGTCTTCATTGTTGTCGAGCGCAGTTTTTGATATACCAACGGGTAGCCACAGGTGTGGGCCATATTTTATGACATTCACTGCCAGACTGCTCTTGTAGCCACTGTTATATGAAAGATCGTCGAAGTGGTAAGTATTTTCTGAATGGTGTTGTTCCTTAAAAGCATGTGGCTGCTGTTCTATACTAGTAGTCTTATTATACCAGTAGTCATTGAAAATAAATTCTGTTTCGTGCTGCAGGCATATTTATTTCACACCAGGGAAGACTCACGACACCTTTTGTGTTGAGAAGTTGGTGGGTGAAGGTGAATGGTTGTGCATGAGCTAAAAAACATCATTATGCTCATGTCAGATATTTCAGCGATTTATTATGTGCCAACTTCCCGTTTACAGTGTATTGGATCCAATGTAGTGGATAGCATACTGTGATTTTGTCAGCATGAAATCATTCCCTGTGCACTTACAGCTGTGCATCGCAATGCCTGTAATTTACTTTCATTGAAGATAATACTGAAGATGTATTACATTCTTTTATTTACACTGAAGATATGAACATATGATTTTCAACAAGGTTACTGGCACTTGAAATCAATATTTCCAACTAAATGTACAATTTATGACGTCACAGTAAGGGCGGACGTTTATTGATCCTGTGAGACACGGCGACTGAGGGCGGCATCACCAACCGGCATGAATAGCCTTCGGCGCACTCCACGCTGATGATGCGCCCGCACGCGCGATGAAGATGAAAGGCACTCGCATGAAGATGATAATATACAGATGATGAAGAAGTGCATAATACAAGTCCAGGCTAATTTCCCCCGCGCGAGATCGGCCATCGTGGCCGCTGCCTAAAGATACGGGGAACGCCGCGTAAAGGGCTTCATACGAGAAACGTGGACCACTTCGGTAGAGAGGCAACGGCGGTCACTTGAGGAAACAACAGGGGTCACATGATAATTAACGGGAGAAGTCAGTGCCAGGACCATGTAGGGGCCAACAAACCGAATTTGCAACTTATCGCACAACCCAGGAGTGTGAACTGATGTCCAGAGCAGCACTTCATCGCCAGCCTGCTAGAATACTACGCGATGAGATGCGTCATAATGATCCTTAAGGTCCTGTTGTCTGGCTTCGGTGTTGACGCGGGCACATTGGCGACAATGGACGAGGCGGGAAACATATTCTTCGCAGGAAGATGGCGAGGGACTGACAGGGGCAGAAAAGAAAGAAACGTCGAGAAAGGAACTGCTTGAAAGGCGATAAACAAGGTAGAATGGCGAGTAACCGGTTTTGCATTGGACGGCAGTGTCATACGCGAAGGTGACGAATGGCAAAATTGTGTCCAAATTTCTGTTATCTTGTTGAATATAGGCGGCTATCACGCCTAAGAGCGTACGATGAAACCGCTCAGTCAGGCCGTTGGTGTGAGGATTATAACTTAAAGTAGTCTTGTGAGTGCATGCCAGAGGCACTTCGCCTACTAATTGGGAAAGGCATGTCTTACCGCGGTCGCCCAGAAGGACACGAGGGGCGCCATGGCGCAGGATTATGGATTGAAGAATGAAGGCAGCAACTTCTGAAGCCGATGTAGAACTTACACAAGCTGGTTAGGCATAGCGCGTCAGGTGGTGGATGGCTGTCACTATCCATGGGAGTCATGACAAATGGCACAGGAAGCGACGTATCTCGCAACACTGGTAGACAGGCCGGGCCAGTAGAAGTGACTTCTTATGCGGTCGTAAGTTTTTTGGATACAAAGGTGGCCAGTAGTCATATCGTCATGCAAGGCCTGAAGGACACGCGCATGAACGCAACGAGGTAGTACGTGCATCCATCGTCGTCCGTCAGGATGATGAATATGGTGGTACAGCACGGAGTTTTCCAGCTTGAAATGTGTCAGCTCTCGACGAAGCCGGGCGTTGGGCGGGCGCGAAGATCCACCAAGGCGGTTTACAATACGTGGACAATACGAGTCGGTGAGTTGTTCAGACGAAAATGATTCGTGGTCGTCCCAATGAGATCAAGAGCGGCGAAGGACAAAACCGCTGTAGACGAGACGTCAGTGAGTGCGTCACTGGAGGTCGTGGCGGAACCATTGATGAGTGCGGCTACAGGAAGTGGGCAGCGAGAGAAAGCGTCTGCGTCTTTGTGCTTCTTACTAGACTTGTATATGATCTCAAAGTCATATTCTTGCAGACCAAGAATCCAGCAACGAAGGCGTCCTGAGAAGTTCTTGAGGTGGAAAGCCAGCATGAGGCGTGATGGTCCGTAACGATGGTAAAATGGTGGCTGTGGATATAAGGGCGAAACTTCTGTATGGACCAAACGTCAGCAAAGCACTCCTGCTCGGTGATGGTATAGTTCTTCTCGGCAGGTGTGGGTACGCCGCTGGCATATGCAACGACTCTCTCACGCGAAGAGTTGTCTCGCTGGAGGAGCACAGCACCGATGCCATGGATGCTAGCGCCCTTCTGCAGTGTCAGCAAAATGACACATGACAGGTTCAGATGTGAGGGCGCCCTTCAGCTTCAGCTGGTCAAAGGCCGATTCCATTCCGGTGACCACACGAAGGGAGCACCTGACCAAAGTAAGTGGTGTAAAGGAGGATAAAGGTGAAGTCGCATATATCGGCGAAAATAGGAAGCGATGCCAAGGAAGCTGCGTAGTCATTTGGTCTTTTATGGGTGGGGAAAGTGAAGCACCGCCGAAATCTTGTCAGGATCAGGTCGAATACTATCCTTGCTCGCAATATAACCTAAGACCTTGATCATCTTATTTGCAAAATGACACTTTTTGGTGTTGAACTGAAGACCAGCGTGGGCGAGGCACGTGAGAACCTCGTCCAGATGTTGCAGGTGTGGGCAAATGTCGCTGAGAAAATAACTATATCATGCAAATAGCACAAGCAGGTCTTTCACTTCAGACGACGCAGAACGGTGTCGATCATGCGTTCAAAAGTTGTGGGTGCATTGCAGAGGCCGAAGGGCATGGCGTTGAACTCGTAAAGACAATCTGGGGTTGCAAACGCAGTTTTTTCTTTGTCGGCTTGGTGCATCGGAATTTTCCAGTAACCTGAACGCAGATCAAGACAGAAGACGTACTGGGCACCTTGCAGGGATTCGAGGGCAATGTCAATGCGAGGCATGGGGTATACATCCTTGCACGTGATCTTGTTGAGCGCTCGGTAATCGACACAATAACGCACGGAGCCATCGACCAAGGGCTAGCAGAGGGGCGGATTATCTCACGTTGCAGCATGTCGGTGACGTTTTGCTCAATAACGCTGGGCTGAGCTAGAGACACGCGATATGGCCGGCGACACACGATGGATCTGTCGTCTGTCTGAATCCGATGCGCTCTGACGGAAGTCTGTCCCAATCTCGAAGAATGGGCGTCAAATGAACCTTCATGCTTCTTCAACAAGGCAAGTACTGTTGCGTCTGCGAAGGGGTCTAGTCCGAGCTTATTACGGCAGCAAGAGCGCAGAAAGAGGGCGAATGTCCAGCAGGAGGGATTTTAGAGGGAGCAGCCTTAAGGCGAACGATAGAGAGAGGCTCTGAATCAGCAACGCAAGCCAAATGGTGCCTTTAGGAGAGAGAATGTTCTTAGGTGTTGTGTTCCTTGCGGCGCAGGACAATTATCTAATTTAACTACGCCTGAAACAATGGCTATCCGTTTTGTGATCCAACACGCTGACGGTAACACTAACACATCGCCATGGTCGATGACGTCGGACGTGATGGTCAGAATTTGCTGACAGCCTGGAGGTAGTTGGGTATCTTCTGCAGCGAGCAGCCGAAGTGGCTGGTACTGTCCATCGCCGAGCGAATAGTCGGTGTCGCTCATATGTACGACACCTTGCCCACAGCATATAGCAGCAGAAGCAGAAGCAAAGAAAGCCCATCCTGAAATGAGCTGGTGGGAGCAGGGCGACAGCACAGCAAACTGTATGTAGTCGACGATGCCATCGATGAATACACGCACTGCAGAAAACGCGGAAGGGCGGATTGTGTTCCCTTGAGCTGCAACCAGCGCGGGTCCATCGTAAGGCGTCGTAACTTTCCTGAGACGCCTGCACAAATCAGAATGTATAACAGATAAAGTCGCACCGGTGCCCACCAAAGCTTCAACGTGCACACCTTCATCGAACATAGACATCATATTACAAGCTGGAGGAATCGTAGTCCGGTCGGTGAATGCAGTTTCTCCTTGGAAAACTGCATTACTTCGTTTTCTGGGCGGCGGTCAGAACTGAACGAGGCAGGCCGAAGCGGTGACGACGAGCGGTGGAAGGGCGAAGGTGAGCGGCGTCTGGTGGTGCGGTAACCATTCGGCGTCTCGGTAGTTGCGGGCGCAGATGTGGCACGGCGCGGAGCGGAAGCGCAATGACGGCTTTGGTAAGAGGCCCCACTACAATACGCATCGCGTTCACACATGTCGTACCCGCGACGCCCATCTTTTTGGCGCTTGCGGCAGAAACGTGATATATGGCTGCGATAACCACAGTAATAACAGGTAGGACGAGCTGGTCGTCAATGAGGATAGTATGGGGCGCTCGGGGCGCTGTGAGATAGTATGGTCACATAGGGCGATGACGGCTCAAGTGGTAATGAGTGGACATTGGCCGGAGAAGCGACACCAACCTGCACGTACGTGGGTAGAGGCAACGTTGAACGTATACAGGTTGGAGGCGCGGTAGCAACCTACGCGGATATTGCTAGAGGGCGAGGGGCAGGATGGTCCACATGCGCAGAGCAGGTCATGGACGCAAGTTCCTCTTTGATGAGGTCGCGCAACGCTGCACCAGAAAGCTGAACAGGAAGGACCAACGAAGATGACAAGGCAAGTGATTGGATCTCTTCGCGTATGATCGCCCGAATCATCATACGCAAGTCAGGGTCGGCCGTAGAACCGTGTTCGCAGAAGTCAGGCTGCAAGTGTACGGTCTCGGGCTCGTCGAGGCGCTGGTAAAGACGATGTCAGCGACGGTAAGCGGGTTCTTGATGGCGAGCGCGTTGAAGGCCACAGTTCCAATACATTTAAGAATGTGGCGTATCCTGTCTGACTCAGCCATTGTATCATTGACACGGCGATAGAGTGCAAGTACATCCTCGATGTACGATGTGGAGGACTCGCCGGAATGTTGTTGGGCGAGCATCGAGAGTTTTCTTCGCAAGGCCGGAGCGAACCGCCGGCGTGCCAAAAACTTTCCGAAGCTGCTGCTAGAAGTTCGTACAATTGGAGAAATCAATGTCATGGTTAAAAAACCAGCACTTCGCCACACCCATCAGATAGAACGAGACACGGTCGAACTTCATGAGATCATTACGCGTTTGTAACCATCCAGCCAGTCCTCAGCATCTTCCCCGCGAAGACCCGCGAACAGATGGGTATCACGCTGGTGGCTGCTGATGGTCACAGAAGGTGCGGCTTGTGGAGACGGGATGGTTAGGGTAGAAGTTCCAGGCTACTCGTCCTGCGAAATGCTGGCGCACAGTGGGCACAAGCGGCGACCTGAACGAAGCTCCAGGGAGAAGGACAGGCGTGCAGAGGACAGGGAACCAAGAAGCACCTCCACCACTTGTGACGTCACAGTAAGGGCGGACCTTTATTGAGCCCGAGAAACACGGCGAAGGAGTGCGGCATCAACAACCGGCGTGAACAGCCTTCGGCACAGTCCACGCGGAAGATGCACCCGCACGCGCGACGAAGATGAAGCGCACACACATGATGATGATAATATACAGATAATGAAGTGCAGAATAAATGCCCACAAAATTTATAATTATTTAGAAATGAACGCTCTTCTAAGTGAGCCTAAAGTGCTTGACATGCCAGGTGATAGTTTTCAGCAGGATTTGGCCTTTTGAAAAGGTACTGGGCGGTGGATGTGTGGCAAAGCTGAACAAGGCCTACAAGGTGCGTGTGAACAGTACATATGGTGGAGCGAAAAATGTTGTGCTTTGCTGCAGCCTTAACAGGAAGCGTGGAGACGAAGACTAATATTCTCCCATGCACAGTGCAGATGGCGGTGACAATGTCGGTGATGCCAGTAGCTTTTTTAAAATACATCAAGATCGCAGTAGCAGCAGCAGCAGCAGCAGCAGCAGCAGCAGCAGCAGCAGCAGGCAGCAGCAGGCAGCAGCAGCAGCAGCAGCAGCAGCAGCAGCAGCAGCAGCAGCAGCAGCAGCAAATCAATCGGCAAACTCCTGCTGCGCAGAGAAGTGACTACGACAGTCTGTTGATGAGCTCAAGGTGTTCTATCCCCATCTACTAAATGATAGGCTATCTTGTAGTGTCACAGTGGAATGATGCAATCATCTCCAGTATTGAGAGCTCATTGGCACAGGCTACGTGAAAACACTGGTGATAATTTAGCAGATTCAATAAATAACAGCAGGCTATCCGCTAATTGCCGACATTTCTTCACTTTGGTGCCCTCTCTCTACTAGGCACATGAGCCTGGTGCTGCAGGCATATGTTAGGTCGGTGCTGCAGCTGAGGTCGCAGCTGCCTTCGCACCCTTTGCAGGTAGTACGGGTGCTGCTGCCTAGTAGGGCCAAGTAATCTAATAATATTGTTCCGGGCAGTACAGCCTTTGAGACACATTATGCGTGCTGCCCTCACTCGGGGAACTCCCTGTGGGAAAGGTCACCATTGTCATCATCACTTCTGCTGTTGCTGCTGTCATCACCGGCATCATCCAACATGCTGTCACCTGAATCGAGACACTGGTTGTGCAACGCTGCACAAGCTGCAACGTTGTTGGCTGCACGGTCCGGTTTATAGTGGACACCACTGAACAACGGTACCACTGAAGGCAGCGGAAGTGGCTCTTCAGAAGCCCAATGCACCGCTCCACTATGGACAGGAAGGCAGCGTGTGCAGTGTTGCACCGGCCTTCTGCAATGCGCTTGGGAGGATGGCCTGGGGCCGGAGTCGGGAGCCATGATTCCAAGGGGGTAGCCGCTGTCACCTGCATGATCATAAAAAAGGTATTAAATCATCTGCACAAAGTTGAGTGAGTGAAGCATGCGTAATGCAACATACGCCTGCTACAGAGAGGCTGTAGTAAAAGAATGTACAGGCTGAGCACATGACGCTGCTGTGATCAGCGCAGTTAACAATAGCTGGTACATAGTAAAATCCCAATTTGTAGCATGCAGCAAAGTGGCTGTTTAGGCGAGTCATGGTCTGCATTCTTGAATGAATATCAGTGTAAAAACAATGTGATAAGACACATGCGCTGTACTTCAAACTGTGCATACATAATAAAAATAAACTTGAAGTGCAGCACAGGTGTGTTGTCACTTTGTTTCGTGCAGATACTCATTCAAAAATGTTCAAATCTCGCATATGTCACCTATACTTGACAAGCTACTATTGCATAAGTGGTTCGGGTTTCAAGATTGTCTTATGGTGTGAGCACACTTTACTGTATGCTGTCAGAACTGCAACTATGTCAATTTTTCCCTCTGCTCACCGAGGAGGTGCTCACCGGTCTTGGCAGTGTGTCCCTCCTGAAACTGACGACGGTGCAATGGCTGTCTGACTAACAGAAAGTAATAAAAGACGAAAAGTGACTTTCCGGGGGGGTGCATCTAAAACATCAACGTCGCTGGCACGTGTAAAAGTGCGTACAAAAGTTTCATTCTTTCTGAGACTGGACACGAAGTTTAGATTTAATAACAACCTTACGATTCTATGATATGCCTTCAAAAACATGAAATCTAGGATTGCGTCGGAGCACGGAACGGTTAACCAAAAAAATGTAAAAAAGGGCTAGTGTCTTTATGCACACGTGTAGGTGTCCTAACAAGCTGAGCCAAATCATAAAGCAGTACAAGGTCAATCAAAGGCTCGGCTGAACTCGAAACTACCCACGGGCATTCTTTGTCCCAATCGACACCGGGAAAATTGATGACTCTGGCAAGCATCAGGTTAGGAGAGTGGGGTGTAAAGGCTCGCATACGAATTCATTGATCTTCCCAAAAACGAAGTTGCTTTCGCTGCTTGGGGGTCTGTTGAAACCTTCTATAATCAAATTATAGTTCTCTAAAACTACTTTCGTGATTACCCGTTCAACACCCGCAATGTCAGGAAACTCTACTTCTACTTGTCTAATTACTACATCGAATCATTTTCAAATGTATGCTTCTGTGGTAAGAGCAATCCGGAAGAAATATTTTAAATATCATATATTTCCTATTGTTAAGATCCGCCGTATTGGCGTGTGGGCTTCGGCGTTACGCCCTGCGCCGCACGTGGTCGCGCTATCAAATTCTGGCCGCGGCAGCCGCATTTTGATGGGGGCGGGATGCAAAAACGCCCGTGCATTGGATGCACGTCAAAGAACCCGAGGTGGTCAAAATTCTTCTCGAGTTAAAATGAATTGTGTGGTTTTACGTGCCAAAACCAAGATTTGGTTATGAGGCACGCCGTAGTGAGGGACTCTAGATTACTTTTGACCACCTGAGGCTCCTTTATTGTGCACCCAATTCACGGTACACGGGCGTTTTCGAATTTAGCCCCCATCGAGAGGCTACTGCCGCGGCCGAGATTTGATCCCCCGCCTGTTGTCGGGCTTAGCAGCTCAGTGCCAAAGCCACTACGCCACGACGGCAAGTAATCTGGAGTGCCCCACTACGGAAGCCTCAAAATCACATGTTGGTTTCGGCCACAGAAGTGAAATTTTAAATATTTTTAAGGAATTTCGAAACGCATTTTGTGAAACACACGGTGTATTGATCCTCGAGTTAAAGTTGTGAATAGCCATTTCCTGCATTTTCCACCATTACATTGTAATCCGCATGAATAATTTCTAGAATGTCTTCGCAGAAGAGCGCTGATGGCATTCTTTTATTTAATAAGTTCGAAGGAAGAAGGTCTGAATAAAGGCCGTCTACTTAGTGCGGCGTTGCTTCTGTAGACGTTTGACACAACGACGAACACACAGCTTAGTTGCTCTTCCTTTATGCTACACTAAAAAAAGAAAAAAAAAGAAAGACAGCAAGGTCTCAAATAACGTACGTAAGTGGTCAAATGCCCAAGTGCGCTGCCGTGTTCGTTTAAGGTTATAGTCTATATATATATATATATATATATATATATATATATGCATCTAGAATGATATTTCGCGTCTTCCAGCACGGATAAGTTCGGGCGCTTTTATTTTCGAGCTGGCGGTTCTCTGGAGTCCCCGTGACATATTCACTGCAAGCCAGTTCCGCGCCAATAAATGCGTTTGCTTGTGTGGCACGGCTACCTTGCTACTGATTAGCCAGTGTAGAGGGATCGCAGATACGGTAATGGTAAGTGTTTCGTTTCATTTCTTTCCTTTTACCGCTGTAACAAATGTAACTTTGGTTTGTTGAGAGCACCACCTGCGTCACCTGCTGAAAACAACCGAGGTTACTAGCCTGTGTTGTGAAAAGCAGACTCCCGTCTACGGGCCACTTCAGGCCGCGTCTATATTGCGAATGATATGAGGTGCTTCTCGCGAGAGCTTTTTCATCAAAGTGAAGCTTTCTTTATAGAATCCTCCTGGACGTTCTTGATCATGGCTGCTGGATGATATTGGGTGTTGCTGCTTTCTTCCCGAATAGCTCATACTAGAAAACATTGAATTACGTTCCCGATGGTGAGATTGAATCTTGGTCCCACAATACAGCAGCCGGTGGCCTCTTACCATTGGCTGCGAGATTTGCGCGCGTCGGCCGGTTGTATATCCGGCCGTCACATTCGCGCGGAGAGAGTAATTTTGGCCATACTTGGTCCTTGCGCTACCAAACACCACCAGAGTGTAATTTCAGTGGCGGGTGTGACGGGCTCATTCTCCGCATGGGGGCGCTCTCACCCGAGGGCTTTTTATGTGTCGATGAGGCTTTCGCGCGCTTCGGTACTGTTGGTGCGGCTTGCATTAGGCGAAAAAAAAAAACAGGATTTGCAGTGCTATATGATCCCTTACCGAGTAGGAAATGATGGCTGACGATGTATACGGGGAATACTCTACACTGGCCAGCGCGTGCTGGCGGCTATTTTTCTCGAATGCGTTGATTTTTTTTTCTGCACACATGTACTGCCACTACATTCACGAAGTTATGTAGAAGTGGTATATCTGGGGAAGAGCTCGTCATGAGATGGGTACAAAGTATGAACAGCCACCGACTGGTTCCTTTCATCGACCTTTCGGGCTAGGTGTCTAGTGTTGGCTTTGTTATGGAACGAACCAACTTAATTCAAAGGAATAAGTTTGTTAGTTCAAATGCAAATATTCAAAGTGAACTGCACACACACACAATAAATGTTTCAGCTCCGTTTGTTTTGCTGCGTGCATTTGCGTGCCATTGTCTGCTACGTGGCGCTTGTTTCAAGGCTGGATGGAGCGAGAAATTGTGCGCGAAGCATGAAATGTCAAATTATGCAATCCTTTACTAGTTTATTCGTATAATATAGTTGCTGCACAAGCAGGCATTGTTATAATTATGAACAATATGATTAAAATTAATTATATCGAACACAAGAAATCCCGGTGTCTCTCATGCGAATGTCTGTTTATGGCTTCTTAAGTTTATTTATTTTAAGAAGATATTTTTTATTTATAAATACCTTGCAGGCCTTCACGAAGGCATTGGGTAAGGGGAAAACTACGGCTGCGTCAACATAAAACAGGCGTTATGCAACAAGACAAGAAAGGTGGCATCGTAACAAAAGCTTTATTCGCAGAACGTAACGGCGTGCAAGATCGATACAGTCAATACGAAAAGTGCAATCGAAATGAAAGCTAAAAACCGGAAAAGTACGCGCGGTAAGATACCAATAAATATTACACGAAAATCATCGCACTACAAAGTGGGCGTACAACCCGGCAACTGCTGTATGAGTTGCTCAATCACCCCTATGCAAAGTGCCCAGAAAGAAAGAAGAAAAGAAACAATGGCAAGGCCACAACAATTAAACACTACGATAAGCTACAAGTTAAGAGACAATGAATGGTGTGTGAAACCACAGACGATTTATTTAGAAAAATAAATCAATAAACATAACTACTACAAAAGTAATGGATAGGAATATAGAAGAGCAATGGAAAAAATAAATGTACTGTGCCAAAAGAACTTATTCTTGGGCAAGTTGGTGCTGATATTTCCTAGGTGAACTTGTCTGTGGCGCGAAATGCATTTTGCGAAAAGGGGACAGAAGACAAGAGACAGTGAAGCGCCAAACTACCAACTGTTTAATGACAGCGTCAGAGCATGCAGAAAGAAAGTTAACTTCCGCGCGTGCGCAGGGAGCCAAGGTATGACACGGAACTACATGGTCATGATAACATTTTTTCAAGAAAGCACATTTCTGCAGAATACAATGTGATGGATGTGTCACTAACACAATCAGACCCTTTCTTTTTAATAAAAAAAGCTTCCAACAACTCCCTCGAAGTTTTGTCGCCACTTTTGCCCAGAATCGACACTTGCTTAAAGCGTGGCTCACAATGACAGGCCTTACAGTGCGCAGGAAGATGCGCATTGTCACACTTACCAATACTATTCGCATGCTCCCTCAGTCTGTCATTAATGCAATGTCCCGTTTGTCCAATGTAGGACCTACCGCAGTTTAGGGGTATTTCATGGACCACCCCTTCAATACAGCTTCTGACAGGGTTGGTGTGCTGCTTCTGGCAGCCCCGCGGCCCATCGCGTGTGATACGAGGGCATAAAGAAACAAAGGTGCGGTTGAGGTAAGCTTCCAAGGCTGGTGGCGAAGCTGGTTTTGTGTCACAAATGGAGATGTCGGCATCTAATTTTGTTTCCCTCTTGGAAGCTTACCTCAACCGCACCTTTGTTTCTTTTGAGGATGGTATTTTCTTGCAGAAAAAGGGCACTTGCATTTGTTCACGTGTAGCACCCATCTTATGTGAAATCTTTATCTTACTTTGACCACGCACTACAATGTGTTTTTAATTCATCTCATCCCAATGTTCTTAAAGTTTTTAGATACGTTGACGATTTTTAGTTGTTATTGACAATAGGTGCCCTTTTCCATGCCATGAAATGGTTGAGCAGATTTTAGAAGTTTTTAGAGTAAATGCAAAAGGACTTACATTTACTAATGAGCTTCCAAAGGACAGTACGTTGCAGTTTTTAGACCTTAACTTAACACTTCTGAGTGATCACGTTTGCTGTGCGTACATCCCTCGAGGCAAAAAAGAATTATTGCAGTACGACTCGGCGCACTCTAAGACTGTGAAGCGTGGAATCGCCTTACTTTGCCTCGAATCGGCTCTGCGCAAGTCTTGTGTCCATATGATGCAGGCGAGTTTTCGCAATCAGCTTGAGAGACTGTTATGGGCTGGCTACCCTCGGTCTGCCTTAAATTCTGTGATTGAGTCCCTGCTGCAAAAGTTGAAAGCCTCCACTGCCAATGTGAAGGCGCACTCGAAGGAAAGGGAGCGTGTTAAGCCAGAGGTAGTCCCATATGTTCACCGTTTGAGCCATAACCTGAAGAAGGTGGCTACCAGATATGGAATTCCCGTTGTTTTTTCAGCTCCCAACAAGTTGGCTCAATTATGCCCTCGTATCACACGCGATGGGCCGAGGGGCTGCCAGAAGCAGCACACCAACCCGGTCAGAAGCTGTATTGAAGGGGTGGTCTATGAAATACCCCTAGACTGCGGTAGGTCCTACATTGGACAAACGGGACGTCGCATTAATGACAGACTGAGGGAGCATGCTAATAGTATTGCTAAGTGTGACAATGCGCATCTTCCTGCGCACTGTAAGGCCTGTCATTGTGAGCCAAGCTTTAAGCAAGTGTCGATTCTGGGCAAAAGTGGCGACAAAACATCGAGGGAATTGTTGGAAGCTTTCTTTATTAAAAAGAAAGGGTCTGATTGTGTTAGTGACACATCCATCACATTGAATTCTGCAGAAATGTGCTTTCTTGAAAAAATGTTATCATGACCATGCAGTTCCGTGTCATACCTTGGCTCTCTGCGCACGCGCGGAAGTTAACTTCATTTCTGTATGCTCTGACGCTGTCATTAAACAGTTGGTAGTTTGGCGCTTCATTGTCTCTTCCCTTCTGTCCCCTTCTCACAAAATGCATTTCGCGCCACTGACAAGTTCCCCTAGGAAATGTACTGTGAGAGAACCAGATGTTGACGCAGATCTGAAAAATTACCTGGGATATATCTTGTAAAAAAATTTCAACAACACGTGTGAAGAAAGGCAATGCGCACGATTAGATCTCGTGTGGCCTGCCTTCCACTTCTGCGTGCGCCAGAGCCCTCGACTAACAGCGCCATCCAGGGGCGACAGGGCGAGCGCACCGCATTACATTTTCTTTTTCCTTTCTTTTTTTTTTCTTTTTTTTGCTGGGGAGCACGTTGAATTGGACGGCTGGTGCAAAACCTTAGAGTGCGCGCAATCTTGGGTGCCATGCTCTAGCCGTTAAGCTACAATCACACGTATACTTCCTGCGTGCTAACGCCAACCAGCTCTGTATGTCATATTGCGTATAGCACGGGTGAGCGACGGTACAAGCCCGCGGGCCAGTTTCCTTTACTCCAATGACGTTGGCACAAAATGGGCAAACTTATGACATTTGATTTACCGCTTCAATATAGATTCGCTTCACATAGATTCCAATTGAGTTGTGCGTTTGATCTGCATATATTTTTTTATTTAATTGCAATACCTCGAATGACCCATGTATGGAGTTTTGAGTGAGTGGCATGGGCAGAAAAAAAATAGACTGCGTTACAAAGCAGAAATGTATTACAGAACGCGTAGTGCAGATCAATTGCTGCAAATTAAGAGTTATGTAATACACGGAAAGTGGGCAATATGCATAAAAATTGAACACAAAGTAATCGATCAAACGTCAAATGCACGAAGGAATAAGTAACAAAGTTGAGAGTATGGTCCACTCTATATATAGGAATGCATAAACAGTAATAGAAAGCGCATAATTGCATTAGTAATAACAAAATGCCAAAAAATATCCCGTAAACACAAAAGTCAAAAATAGGAAGAAAAGCGATTCAACAGCGTCCCTGAAACGTGTCGCGTTTGTGTGGACGACGAAGTTGGCGGGAAGATTATTCCACTCGACAGTGGTCTGGGAAGAACACGTTGTTAGTGCTCATGCTGGGTATTTTGTTGGTGTCCTCGCTTGGGTATGGTGGTGTCCTTGAAAGATGACATCGCTTTTGGGTGGTAGATTACAATATATAAGTCATGAAAAAAGCACAGCTTAAATATTTACGCCGATTCTCTACAAATCTGATGGTTTCAAATTGATTTCAGCCTGAAGAAACTTGTGTTATATGAATAGTCTAAAAAATTAATCCGGCGCCATGGTATTGCCCAGATTGCAGTGTCTTGTTTGAATAATTTCTTCTGCGTCCCATATTCCACTGGCTACTGTAGCTTAGATCTTATTATACTTTGGCGTGGCGTCCATTACTAATGGCGCGGGCAGTTTTAATATGCGATGAAAGCAGCGAAGGGTTTTGGTAGCGTTATATGTAATGTATGTGACATGTGACCACCAGAAAATGTCGCGAGATATCTGAATACCGAAGTTCTTAATGAAGAGAACCGAAGTAATTACTGAGCCGTTCAATACATAGTTATCGTCTGGGAAGAAGGAGCGCCTGCGAAAAGAAGTTAGTAATTTCTTCCGGAGGTGCATACTCATTTTCAAAGTTCTGAACCTGTAATCCACCATATGCAATTGTTTTGAAGGGCACATCTTTCAGCAGTAGTATGAATTCGACTATAAATTAGGCAGTCGGTTGCGAAAAGTCGAATGCTACGCATTAGCCAAGCTTGGCATCCCTCGTTCACCTTTAATCGTTTTGAAAGGCAACTTTGTTAGGGATGAGAATCATTTGCCAACTGCAATGTGTGACGCGGGAAGTAGTACTCGCTGTAATGAATCACGTCATTAGCTGCTGCTATTGTTTTCATCCCAGCGGTCGCAGCGCGCACACGTACCCTCATCACTAGGGCCGGTGGTTATCATCAGACACAGAGTCTCTCGTAACTACCCAAAAGGAAAACCGGCGCTGTCGTGCTGCTGTATGCATGGGGATGGCCAGATGTGGTGGTTTCAGACTCACATCTTTATCGGAAAGCCACCGCACCGTGCAAACGACACTGGTTAGAAGTGTTCCACCTGTCACAATGGTTCATTATTTACTACAAAACCAGCCACCGCACCGTGCAAACGACACTGGTTAGAAGTGTTCCACCTGTCACAATGGTTCATTATTTACTACAAAACCAGGTGTAATGTGCAAATTTTCTTTATTATTATGCAAAACCAATTTTAATAAAGCATGATAACTTACGCTGGGTTATGCAAATATTTCGAACATTACTGACGGTCGCTACAGGTTGGAAGAACTATAAGGATTGCTGCCAGGTGTGCGTTAGATTTCAATCGTCTTTTTGTTTCCTTCATTAACGTGTATTAAATGCCAGTAAAGAATAACGAACGCTGCATCACGAGCGATAAAATATTTGTGTAATGATATTATTCTAAAGAAAAAGCGTGATTTATTCTGAAATTACTATGTTAAGCGGAGCCTCGCTTGAGACCAGGACCTCCGGTATGCTAATCTGCAGTATGCTAGTCTCAAGCATGGCTCGAGACCAGCATAATCATACCGCACGTACATACCGGCACTCCCACAGACCAGCAGATTTCCGCTTGGTAATTTTTTTAAGAAAGTCTATTGAGGGTATCGATAGTACTAACGGCTATTCGGTGGCGCCTCTGGACCAGATAGATAGATAGACTTTAATGATAGGAAAGACAGAGAGGTCGACCTGAGCTAGTGTGCTCTTGTCGGCTACTCTGTACTGGGTAGGAGGGAAGGGGAGTGAAAGTACTGTGGTGGATTATGATGATGATAAGAGGAGTGGTGAGTGCTTATGTACATTAGACCATGGCCCTATTAGAGCCGCTCGTCTAGCTTCGTGTCCTGTTGCCCGCATTGAAGTTGCAGAGTCAGGCCGTGGGCCGAGAATAACATCCTCCGATAGTAGTTGCCTGCCGACGCGGGCTAGGGAACCTTCGAACGTCCTTCTCTCCATCGTATATGCTTGGAAATCATACAATATGTGTTCAAGCATTTCAGGCGTCTGGCAGTGTTCACAATCAGGGCCATTCGATTGGCCGATGAGGTGTGCGTAGCGACGGGTGAAGGCAACGCCCAGACGAATTCTGTGTAGCAATGACGCTTTGCTCCGCCTTACAGAATTTTCAGCGCTTGTAGTGGGAAGCCATCTTTTGCCGGTGAGTGCGGGAACTGTCGGAACGAATGGCCTGTAGCGTTCAGATGGTTCCTTATGTTTGCCTCCAGTGTTCGGTCGCCATGACTTTCCCGTCAACTGCCCCGTTATCAGCTCAGCAGTGCGTGTGTGAACAACGCCAAGAGATGGGTACTGGAGCCAAAATTAAGTACGCTTGAGAGTGAAAAAAACTAAACATGAAAAAACGACCTATAACGATATAGGACAGGTGAGACCAAATTAACCGAGCTTTCTTGTTCGTAACTGCTCTTTGCCTTCGGTAGGCTGTTTTCGCTAATAATACGCCTACATAGACGCATAGGGGGGGGGGGGGGTGGCAGTTGCCCTTAACTCTCTGTAGTGGAGTGGAAAAGTATGGCATTTGCCCTCGCTCCTTATAGGGTGTCCTATAAGGGGGCACATTACTAAACCCCCCCCCCCCTTATTACAAATTATTACCCTTTATAGGGTGTCCCAGCTAGCGTTAGCCAAGCTATTTAACGAAAAAAATTATGTAACAAACACGGTGACAAACGAGAAGAAAGGGAACCGATGGGCCCGATTTTTCTTAATCATATCATAGGAAGCCTACAAATAATGACACCAAGGACAACACAGGGGAAATTACTTGTACTTACTAACTGAAATAAATAAATTATAAATTAAAGATAATGAATGAAAAAAAACTGTCCGCAGGTGGGTAACAAACCCACGTCTTCGCATTGCGTGTGCGATGCTCTCACCTTTCAGCTACCGCGGTACCGTTTTCCCATCCACTTTCTGTGGTATTTATGTTTTACAACTAGAACTAACCCTGCAAGTGTTAGCCAGCGCCAGCACTCGCCAACCTAGGTGGCGGGTACTATCACGGTGATTCTATCACGGTGATCACGGGATACAAACACGGTGATACTATCTTAAAAGGTATGTCACCACCTTTGAAAAGGCACTTTTTAAAAATATATATACATTTTCTCTTTATTAGATTTCGAGAATTCCCAAACATTCAAAAATGTTTGGGAATTCTGCTGCTGCCACTGCAAATGCTGCTGCCGCTACAGAGGGCTCCCCCCCTAGAGAGGATGAAAGTTTGACGAACGATGAAAAGTCCACGTGACGCGGCGTGTCTTCGCGTTGGTATTGGGTGTCACAGACGAAGGCGGCGTCGATGGATGCAGCATGGTTGCGTCGCACATTGGTGGGGCCGATGGCACGGGTGCTTCAATGTAGGCGTGTTTGCGACGTTCCAGGGCAATTCTGTCCGATCGGCCGTTGACGTTCACAACAAAAGTCGTTGGACGACGTTCGAGAACACAATATGGCCCGGAGTAGTGCGGCTGCAAAGGCTTCCCCACGGCACAGTTACGCACGAAAACGTGGGTAGCAGAGGTGAGTGCGGGAGAAACGTACGGAGACCTTGCTTCTTGCAAACGTGTAGGCACGGGGCGTACCCGGCTGAAGAAAGCTTGCAGCTCGGCAACGTAGTCGGCAGGTGATGGCATAGGTGTTTTGCTGATGGCGACAAAGAAATCGCATGGCAGGCGTAGGTGAGTGCCGTAGACGAGCTCAGCACAGGAGCAACCTAGTTCGCTCTTGAGTGCGGCTTTGATGCCAAGTAAAGCGAGAGGCAAATGGAGAACCCACTTCTCCTGCGATTCATGCGCCATAAGGGATGCCTTGAGGTGCCTGTGAAAACGTTCAATAAGTCCATTGGACGGCGGGTGGTAAGCATTCGTGTGAAACCGTGTTGTTCCGAGTAGCTTGAGGAGCTCGTTGGAGAGTGCTGAGTCAAACTGCCGACAGCGATTGGTGACTATTGTGGAGGGGCAGCCGAACCTTGCAATCCATGTAGACACGAAAGCTGCTGCAACAGTGGGCGCTGAGGTGTCAGATATAGGTGTAGCTTCTGGCCACCGTGTATAGCGGTCGATGCATGTCAGTATGTAGCAGCAACCTTTCGAAGGTGCGAGAGGGCCGGCGAGGTCCAGGTGTAAGGTGTCAAAACGAGCATCCGGTGGAAGAAAAGACTTCGCAGGCGGAATGGGAAGACGCTCGATCTTGGAGCGTTGACACGACAAACAGCAGCGAACCCAATCGCGAACTTGCGCGTTTAGCCGAGGCCAAACGAAACGACTGGAAAGGAGCTTCTGTGTCGCGCGTATGCCAGGATGCGACAGGTTGTGCACGGTTTCGAATAGAGGGATGCCGGAATGTATGGTCTAAGTGTCGCAAACGACGGGCGTACCATCTGGAATCACAACGACGTCCTCCAATTTCAGGGACGTTGACGAATTCCGGAGTGTACGAAGTTCGGTGTCGTCACGCTGTTGACTGGCGAGTAAGTCGACATCGATGATTAAAAGCACCGACGTCAACGTGGAAACGGCATGGACACGAGGCTGGAATGTTGTCGGTGCCCTTGATGTGTCGGAACGTGGTTGTAAACTCCGAGATGTAGGAAAGGTGTCGACCCTCGCGGGGCGAGTAACAGGACGCCGAACGATTCATTACGTGCACAAGGGGCTTGTGGCCTGTCAAGACAGTAAATGCACGGCCTTCGAGGAAATGGCGAAAATGTCTGATAGCCAGGTAAACTGCGAGTAATTCACGGCCGAACACGCTGTAGCGGGACTGCGCAGGCTTCAGTTTCTTGGAGAAAACGGCGAGTGGATGCCACGCATTGTCGATGAATTGCTGCAGAACGGCACCAACGACAGTGTTTGAAGCGTCGGTCATGATGGCAGCAGGCGCATTTGGCTTTGGGTGTCTAAGCAGCGTGGCGCCGGCGAGGGCAGACGTGACTCTTGTCAAAGCGTCGGTGACCTCTTCCGTCCACTGAAGCACTTGTTTGCGTTTGTTCACCACCAGAGCGTCTAGCGGAGCCATAAGTCGTGCGCAATCAGGGATGAATCGGTTGTAGAAATTGACGAACCCGAGAAATTGGCGAAGCTTAGTGAGTGTGGTCGGTCGGGGAAGGTCTTCGATGACGCGAATCTTGGACGGCAGTGGTCGAATGCCGTTAGCGTCGATGATATGACCGAGGATGTTCTTCTGCGGAAGAGCTTGCGACGAGAAGGTCGCCAATGTATGCAAAAACGAAAGGCAGGCCTCGGTTGACGGAATCGGTGAAACGCTGAAAGGATTGGCCCGCGTTACACAAGCCGAAAGGCATGCGGAGAAATTCAAAAAGACTGAAGGGTGTGGTGATGGTGGTCTTGGGAATGTCTTCTTCAGCGACCGGTAGTTGATGATAGGCGCGAACGAGATTGATCTTAGAAAATATCGTCGCACCATGCAACGCTACCATGAAGTCCTGAATGTTCGGGACAGGGTAGCGATCAGGCAATGTAACGTTGTTTACTGCCCGGTTCTCACCGCATGGTCGCCAGTCTCCCGTCTTCTTAGGCACCTTATGAAGTAGTGATGCCCAATTACTGGAGAAAGGGGGGATGATGCGAACTTGTAGCATGTGTTCGAACTCCGCGCGAGCGATCTTGAGTTTCTCCGGGCACAAACGCCGTGGTCCAAAAAAAATGGTGGGCGGGAGGTGACGATGTGATGGCAGACGTCATGTTGCGCCGGTTGCGACCAGGCCGGCAGGCGCGTCACAGTCGGAAACTCGCGTAGGAGCGCGGCGAAAGGTTCTTCCAACATGGCAGAACTAGGCGCGATCGGCGATATGCCTGATGATGGGACGCCGGGAACGGATAGCTGGGTCACGGAGTCGATGAGACGGCGTCGTTGAACGTCGACAAGGAGTCCGTAGTTGTGCAAGAAGTCTGCTCCAGTGACTGCACGACAGATGTCTGCAACCAGGAAAATTCAGCGGAACGCTCGTCGAAGGCCAAGGTTTAGCATGAGGGAGCGTGACGAGAAAACTGGAATCCGGGTGCCGTTGACGGCTTGCAAAAGCGACACAGGTGTCCCTTTTCGGTCGGAGTGGTGGGCGGGGAGAAAACTCACGTCAGCTGCTGTGTCTGCTAGGAACCGTTGTCCCGTAACTCTGTTCGTCACGTAGAAAAGGCGACTTGTGTGTTTGGCCGGACCACTCGTCGCCGTTAGAGGTCGGCCAGCCTGTTTCCCTGCCAAGTGCAGACAAGCTGACAGTGACGAGCGTCGTTTCCAAAACGGTGGCGGTGACCGACTCCTAAAGCGGTTGTGATGGATAGCGATCTGTGGTTGAGTAAACACATTTTTTTTCAGTGTGCCTCACGGTGCTGTCATTTTAGAATAACAGTGCGCGATTTCTCGAGGCACCAGGCAGGCACTTGTATTCATTTTAATTATATTTAGTTTACTTTATTTAGTTTAGGCCGTTTTATGCGCAAATATTTAATGAATAGTAAAAACCAGTCAAAAGACGAAGGACAGAGAAGAGACGTGGCACACACGACGACTTGACTAACAACTGTGCTTTATTGAAGAACGCCGTCTCTCAGGAAAACCCGGCGAGCATGCGCAGCTCAAAAGCCGACACCCACACACGAACAAAAGTGATTTCAAAACGCCACGTAGCTAACGCCAGTGCGATAGGAAACTAAGTTCCTTCTGCATCAGTGAGAGAGAGGTAGAACTGATGCAATTATCCCCCTGCAAATTGATATGGTAAGCTTCGAGAATTTCACGCTCCCTCTTGCCCTTGCTCCTACCAAGGATTCCCCTTCTCGAAGCTTACCATATCAATTTGCAAGGGGATAATTGCATCAGTTCTACCTCTCTCTCACTGATGCAGAAGGAACTTAGTTTCCTATCGCACTGGCGTTAACTACGTGGCGTTTTGCAATCACTTTTGTTCGTGTGTGGGTGTCGGCTTTTGAGCTGCGCATGCTCGCCGGGTTTTTCTGAGAGACGGGGTTCTTCAATAAAGCACAGTTGTTAATCCAGTCGTCGTGTGTGCCACGTCTCTTCTCTGTCCTTCGTCTTTTGACTGGTTTTTACTATTCAGTATGTACCAACTGACCCAGACTGCTACTCTACCACAAATATTTCTTGATTTCAAACACCCAAAATGTAATACTTTAAATGTAGCGTCGGCAGGAGACAGGTGGCGTCCCTTGTATGGTGGAGGTGGACACAGATTGGTTTCCATGAAGTTTAGAATAATTCAACGAAGGCACTTGCGACTCTACAAAACGTCCAGGTGGAGACGGGAAACTACTGTTAACAGAAAGTCCGGAGTGGTAGGCGCATAACTATATTGAAAATAAGGGTCTGGGGCATATACTGTATTAGCAGACCGTGGTAAGTGAAACAAACTGTACAGTAAATTTTGTATGTAGAGTATCTGCGCAGGAAATTTGGCATATTATTTAAGGTAACTGTAGAATGAGCGTAAGTTGCCTTAACCAATTCTTAAGGTGAATGAGTTCATCGACTTTTGTGGCTGAAAGAAGGCCACAGGTTCGGAAGTGTTAGCCTCTTCTGGTATTCGGCCCGCTGCTGGGTTGCGTAATGTAAATTGCCTAAATACTTTTTCAAAGGCAATACCTAAAGAACTTAGCTCACGATGTTAAAGTGATTCACACCATCCGTCATGCCAAGCAAAAAAAGTTCTAGGGTTTTATGTGCCAAAACCCCGACATGATAATGAAGCACGCCATAGTAAAGGATTCCTGATTAATTTTAACCATCTGCAGTTCTTTATAGTGACCCCGATGTGCGGTACACTGGCGCTTTTCACATTTCGCTCCCATCGAAATGCGGCCGGCGAGGCCGGGATTTGATCCCGTGCCATCTAGCTTAGCAGCGCAACTCCATATTCACTCACCACCACAGCGGGTGTTACGTTAAACAGTCATATTAAGAGAATCTATTGATGCTTTGTAAGCTTTAGGCCCTATCTAATCTGTAAATCCCAAGAACCCGCTGGCACATCAAATATGCGAAGCGTGTTATATTTATTTTATCCACATTCCGCTGCCATTTTTAGCACCATCCTTTCTCTCTCTCTTTCTGCGAGTAAGTGTGCTTTGCTGTGGACTGAAAATAATGATGATGGCACTGCACGCAATACCATGTGCTCCTATATACCATGCACTCTGACGGAAGAACCTGAGCTCATTTGCATGGCAGGAACGTAAGGAAGTGTTTCTAAACTGATGGTAAAAAAGAAAAAAAAAATAGGGGCACCTTCACACTACTGGTGCGAAGACTGTGCAAACAGCGAATCTGGCAACCCCACCTAACTTTATCTCGGTTCGGGCAAGTTTTTGCGTGGTTATGCTTCGAGACTCGCCCACGTTTTGGGCAAGATCACCTCGGAATCATCGACAGCCCAAGGAGCAACGAACACTCGGTTATCAAAGTACCGGGACGCTTCTGGACGCTCAAACGCTTTTGCTCGCTTTCGCGGGCTCGTAACTCCGGATCCTCTGCGAATCGCCGACGTTTCACCGCCCCTTCGGCGGCGCGATACTCGGGATACTCCCACGGCACAGTGACGTCATGGATCGGCAAAGCTAAGGCGAAGCGATGCGGCACGCGCGATGACATCACAGCTCACGCAGCTGTGGCGTGGCTCGGCGCTGTCGGCGCAGCTGGGGCGAAGCGTTGCTTGGCGGCGCATGGTGATGTCATCGCCAGGTTGAGGTTTTGCGGCGTACACTCGACGGACCATCTTCGCTAGTTAACAGGGGTATGTGCCATTGCGCTAGCACCTTTTCTGCACAACCGCCAGGATCGGCGCACATTTTCTGTCGGCAAGAAACGGACTTACGAAGAGCTTAAGAACTCAGCTGTAAAAAAAAGAAAAAAAAAAGAAAGCCGTCGTTAGTGCTGTAATGGCCCGCTGAATATTATAACAAATGCAATAGATTCGACTGAGCTTGTGGTTTCTCAAATTTTAACACGAAGCATCCTTCTCCGAGTCCAGCGACTTTTTCGTGGGTGACCGTATCTCGCCGTTTTCTTGGGCCGATCCCGGTGATGGTGGAGTCTCGAATTATGTGCCACTCGGGCCACTAGATATGTGCCATTCGGTTTTAGTTTGATTTCAATTTTACATCTTGCTAATACAAGCACTGTCTGACTTATTATAAATACAACCACTACACCTTGCAATCTGTACATAAATGTTCAGTACTTAGCATGCAGTTACATTATTCATACAACCGTTTTCTACAAATCATGCTTCGCCTTACGTAGACATCAAGTACATTTGAGTCTGGTATTTTCTTTTCTATTGCTGCACCGTAAAGCGCGACAGCACAGTACACAAGAAACAAGCCGCATGATATTGGTAGCACTGGACAGAAAACGCAATCCCCCATCGCGACAATTATTGGCGACTTGCGTCACGCGAGCGCAATTATTACGTGATAACCTGTTTCGAAATCCGCGTGCACGGGCTTGGTGGCGACTGTGTATAAATGAATCAAGGGGCCGAATTTTCAGCATGCTTGCATGTGGCTATGCTATGGCGAATATAGACCTCATTCGCACTATAATACAATGCTGATGGTGCATAACGGTGACAAGACTCATGGAATCATTAGCGTACGCTGTAGTAAATAAATGCTTTAGAGAATTTTCTAAAAGTACTGTGCTTAGAACTTGGTGATAAATCGATGTGTGCAATTTTAAACTAAACTTCCGAACGTAATTACGGCAACATATACTTTCTTGGTATTTCTGTTCTCTTTAAGGGTATTATGGCTCGAATGAAGATTTCTCTTTTTTGTATGGTCTTGCACATCTCATTCTCACCACTTTTCTGTTGCTTTGGCTGTAAACATAACTTTACTAAAGTTTATCTCACTGCGTCTGTTTATTTCAGACAACTACCAGCAGATTATCAGCGGTGCATAACTCATCTTCACACAAAAATCGCTGTACCACATTGCGTAAAGTGCAGCCATTATTACTGAAGATCATTGTCATCGTTATCCTGGCAACATCAAAAGGTAATGTTACCGCTACAAGAGGGCATAAGAGAATTAATATCTACAGGAAATAAAACGCGTCAGAGACAGCACACTCATGACGCGTTCTACCAGTGTTACCGACCGCGCCTTAAGCTGTGGCCGTAGCTACTGGGGATATTCGCAAAGGACTCCGAATTACGATCGCAGATTACACATTGTGTCTATTAACTCATCGCTGTCTGCTGGTTCTTGCATTGCAGTTCACGCGCCGATGGGTGGTAGTAACAATATGGCGGTTCTTGTATGTGGAAAGAGCCATAGAGTCTGCGAAAAAAAAAATTCTACAGGCCTACCTTGCACTATTGTCTACTGGGGCCACCAGCATGACTGTTCAGCCAGCATATAAATGATGGCTAGTACACGGATTTGCCTTACCTTTGCCCTTGTGACTTCAAACGCCTTTGTTACTCTATATTGATCATTTCTAATAAAGCATTGTCTTGTAAATGGAACAATTTCCGCTGATTAAGTATATGCACAACGATATATTTCAAAACTTTCCTGTCACAAGAAAAACGAGGGACGTCGATTACAAACTCCTCGTCAGCTCCAATAGGACGGTATTTCCAATAAATATGAGGAGAAAGGCCCAGCCACCGGACCAGAGATGGCCTGCATGGTTGTGAACCAACAGTTAGAAGTGACGTACTTGTCTTGCCACAGCACGGACAAGAAAATGCGTTAGGAGCACGTTGTTGTTAACTATGCCCTGTAGGCAGAGAAGACTGTACAAGAACCTGCTTGCAACAAATGAGTCTGTTTAGCCAGCTCACCTTGGAAAAAGAAGCATACTGAAATGCCAACTGCGTTTGACTAACCAGCTACCCCTAAACGTCCGACCGTACCGTTTGGCACTGTTTGATTTGATTGATTGATTTCATGTCATTTGAGTTATTTGACGATATTGGAAATGAGTACATTGGATGAAAACATACTGAAAGAGGTCCCGTAGCTCAAGGGTGATTTGAGACCTCTTGTAACTAGTACATAAATAACATACAACTACTGGAGCAATTGCAAACCATACGGTAGCAAAAAAGAATTTGATTAACAGAAAACGGTACAATAGTTAGTTCACTTCATCTGCCTTTTTAGAATTTACAACAAAGAAATTCAGTTGTTTAATCAATACGTAGGCAAAGTAAATGCGAAATAGAGAGGAGCAAACAACGGCCAGAGCCCCCTCAACCGGAATTATTGTGCTGAAGCATATAATATTATATGTAAAGTTGCTCTTTATTTGCGTGTTTGCGAGCTAAGCATTCTTGCCTCTTTTCCGTTAGATTAGGGTAGCGCTGCCTATCCCTGGCTGTTCCGGCGCATGACCTAGAAGGAACGCTCACCTTCTTTGGTCGAGGCATCTTTGTAATCTGAGAGAAGGAGCAGCTGTGGAGACTGGCGAGCGGCGCACGGTGTTCAATCATTGGACCAATGAGCGCGCGCTTGCGCACCAGGTGTGCGCCAGTTGCGCGGTAGCTGTGCCTCTATAGCGCGTGAAGGGGGCGGAACTGCGGACTTTGTTGCGGGTGATGTGACCATCATACCCAGATGACCCAGGAACCCCAAATTATCGTATGGTGACGTTACTCCCCATAAATGAACCTTACTTCATAAGCAATTTGGCTATTTTCTAAGGATTGGCTATTTTGAAACGCCTAAGTTAGCTTGTCAATTCACATTACTCACGAAACCGAGAACTTTGAAAGTTCAAGAATTCGCTATTGCATACATTCTCATAATTCCGGACAATATAGACGTTATCGCGTGTAGTTTAAGATTACAGGTATATTTTGCCTGATTTGTAATCGCATAACTGATTTTTTAGGACAACCGAAAATTGTAAATGACGTTGCGTGACCGTGTCGAGAGCTGCCTATAATATGCGTTGTTTTAAAAAGTGAACGCAGTGCAGGAATAAAGGCATTCATAATAGCACAAAGCAAAAGTTATATTGGAGAACGCAGCACCACTGAAGAGCAAATAAATTTGATATAGTTAAAGGACTGCACCAAATCATACAAATGGGATGAACAAGCTGATGAACAATGCTGCTGCAAAAACTGATGAAGCGCAAACTACAAGAGAATAAATTACTACGATATGTGTGACCAAAGAGAATTCTTAAATAAACGCAAAGATGGAGCAGACCTAACACTAGGAGTGGCATTCCAAAATTTTATCACAGCAAATGCAGTTCTTTGTTTGCCATAGTTGGTGCGTGCTTTCCAAAGTAAAAGAAGTAATATGAAATGAAAATTGTGTTATTGAGATTAGTGAGCTGCTGGATAGATATGACGTACAGAAGACTAGAGTTTTTTGCCGACTCATTAGCAGGGGTGCCTATTTTACAGCTTAACACTTCGTTTACAGGAATAATATAAAGATTGTGGGAAATGTTTGTCACATTTGCGCTGTAGGGACTACAAGGTATGATACGGGAGTGCTTGATTTTGAACGGCATTTTTAATTGGAAGCATAGGTAAAACTTCATGATGTCATGGAGTAAGTGTTACGAATGTGAATGAAAGCTTAGTATAAAGTAATTAGCTCGTGCATATGAAAGTATTCACATGCTTTCAAGAATAGTCCTTACACCAAATGCACACTTTCTTTTAATTGAGCTCACGTGGATATTAGAGAAAGAGGGAGAGAATTTTATTGATACGAAATGCAAAGAGGTCAGCCTGAGGTATATTCCTATAGCCAGCTACTCTGCGTTGGGAGAAGGGGAAGAAAAAAAGAGGGAAGAAAGAGGCACATGATGAGTGACGATGACGAGATAAGGAGGATGTAAAACAGATGGCAAGCAATTTGGTATACTCAAAGCCTACAGTCCAGGCCTGTACTTTTTAAAAAGTCCAGTAACCTTAAAACTGGCCTTAAAAGTTAGATGGCCTTAAAAGTTAATTGAGCGTCTGACCAAGGGAGTAAAATAACCTCCTCGGACAATCGTGGGCTGTCGATACGCGTAAGGTCATTGCCAAACTTCTGACGTTCTTCCATGTACATAGGGCACAATTCACAGTCTGCAGACTTGGTGCGTCGCATGAGGTGCACGTATCTGCAAGTAAAGGCTACCCCCAGCCTTAGTCAGTCCAGAAGACTGGTACAGCTGCGTTGAATTTTGGGTGGTAGCCTAAATTTCATGATAGGGTCCAATCTCTGCAGTCGTCTGTGTCTATTATCCGGATTGTCCCAGTGCTTTTCTTTTGATTTTTGGATGACACTGGAGAGAAGGGAGTTAGCGTCCGCTCTTTAAAAAAGGAATTGCAAGCAGTGACTGGCTCTTTGAGGGCTTTCCTCGCTTCGGCATCGGCCAGTTCGTTGCCGTGACTGGGAATCCAGTGAAATGTGATGTGGTGGCCGTTTTCTTGCGCAAAAGTGTATAGCTCGGCAATTTGAAGAGCCAAAACTCTGTTATTCTTTCTTTAAAGACTACTCTAAGTAGTTGCAGAGCCAATTTTGCGTTACTAAAGACTGTCCATACTTGAGAAGGCTATATTGAACTGCCTCTCTGATTGCCACTAGTTCCGTAGATGTTGTAGTCGTCTTGTTACAAAGACGAAACCGTAGAATGACTTGATGCGCACGCACGACGAAAGCCGCACCAGACGCATACGACTAGACCGGTCCGTCTATATACACTTTTACCGAGGGGCCATATTTTTCGATATATATTGAAGTGTTAAATGTCTGAGGCTGACGGTAGGTATTCGCGATTTTTTAGAAATTCCGGGAATATATAGACGTACCCGTACTTTGGACATCACCCATGGGGGCATACGTGGAAGGTCAGCAGGGGCAAAGTATGATGGTACGGCGGATTCTTGGCATTTAATGGCTCTTGAAAAAGTGGAGTCTGGCCTTATGTGGGGAAGTGGTGGTAAGGGGTGGCGTCAATGACGGCACAGCCGTCACAGGAATACTCGATGAGGTTCGCATCGCAGATAGACAGGTAAAGGGGTGAGGCGAGCCTCCTCAATCGTTCCATAGGTTGAGGTGCAAACTGGAACACCGAGACATGTTTTCAGCATCTGTGCCTGGGCACTTCCAGCTTACGCAAACATGACCTGCTCATACTTGATAAAACTGGCAGGCTATACCGAATGTGGCCGACGTAGAGAGCCTGGTACTGCCGGAGTAGCGAATGCTCAGATGGACCCCACTTCATACCGGCCAGAAAGCGAAAAAGTTGAGCAAGCCCAGTTATTTTTTTCTTTAACGTTGCCACATGCTTCGACCATAAAACACCGCGTTCAATGGCAACGCCCAGATATCTGTGGTGTGTCACATATGGGATGGCATCGTCATTGATAATAATTGGATACAATGATATGCTTGGCTAGTGATTTGAAAATCACGTGTTTTGTTTTTGCAGGATTATTTATTTAGTCTATATTTATAACACCATGCAATCAGCGATATTATGAATATCGCTGTTAAGTTTCTTAGTGAATGCCTGAATTATCTCGTGTGAACAAAAAACATTCGCGCGATTAGCGTACAGTACACAGTCAATTGCAGGGGTTAGTCAGGTAAATCATTAATGTGCAGTCGAAAAAGCAGGAGGCGTAATATTGAAGCTTGTGAAACACCGATGCCAATTTTTCTAGTATCGGATAGGATACCAGATGTGCTAATTTTGGTTCATGGTTGCTTAAGCAGCTTCTGAATAAGTTTAATGCATAGCCAGTTATTCCGCAGGAAACAAGCCTCATAAGTTGAATATGGTTGACTAAATGCAATGTTTTGGTAAGCTCAGTAAAAAGGCAGCCGACAACCCTAAAACAGTCAATTTCTAACTTAATCTTGTCGGTAAGTGCATCTAGAGAGATAGAGAGAATAAACATCTTTATTATGTGGATGTAGCTTTGGAGAGGCATCCGCATCCAGAATTCCTTGAGCTTGGCACCCCTCCTGGACCCTCGCGATCAGCTGAAGCTGATCTTCGAGGTTTCAGCTGGCCAAGGCTCTCCGCCGAAGCTCGCTGGCTTTACAGGGGTTAGGAGGATTTAGTGGTGCCTGTCTGCAGCCCCCTACTACATGCCTAAGGGACCCGGGTTCTTCGATGAAGCGGCATTGCGGAGAGAATTGTGTAGAGGCTGTGAGGTGATTTCTGGTTCCGTGGGGGTATTGACTTGTAGAGCTCGGAGGAATCTCTCCGGCTCTCTAGGTAGTGACTTGCGTGGGGGAGGGTTACCTTTTGATCCTGTGCAATGTCTTGGTACGTCAATAAAGTGTGCATGCGCTTGGACTTGGATTCCTCGGAGCCGGCTCAGCGGTTCTAATTTCGAGCCACGAGTTCGCGATCTCTTTGCCAGGAATGCGCGGTGTTAGCTGGTGCCCAGATGATCATGACTGGTCTCGTTGGCGGCTATTGACTGATGAGTCTGATCGTGTTGGTATGAATTCTGCCGCTAAAGAAGTTGCGACACGCCTGTTGAGCGTCTGTCACTATGACTGCAACCTCTGTTTGGGAGAGCGCGAGGGCTATGCGCGCTTCCTAGGCTTGAAGGGGATTGTTTCGATAGAATGAAATGCTGCTCCGGTGTTCTTCGTTCACGATTACGGTAGCTGTTGTGGCTGCTTGTCCGGGGTAAGATGCCGCATTCGTATAGGCTTTAGAGGTCTGACTCCCGTATTGACACCTGTGTTTACAAAACTCACGAGGAGCGTATTGGAAGGACTACAGCACGTGGAACACTCTATCGAAGACGTGTTGGTGGCAACTGACACATGAGATCAGCATTTAGAGGCGCTTGAATGCTTGTCTGAAAGACAATTTTGCAAGCTGAACAGTGAAACCAACAAAACCCAGTATAGGTTTCGAGTGCATCGCATTCCCTAGACACACGCTAATCACGGTGGCGATTGCTACCAAAGAGGATAGCCCTGCGAAAATCAAATCAGCACACTGATCAGACAACTTCAAATCAATCAGACAACTTCTTGGGGTTAACATTAAAGAAATATGCAGTTTTACATGCCAGAACTATGGTAGGATTATAAGGCACGTGGTAGTGGGAGGCTCCGAATTTATTTTGACCACCTGCAGTTCCGTAAAGTACACATAAGACTAAGTACACGAGCGCTATTGTATTTCGTCCCCATACAAATGCGGCCGCCGCGGCCGGCAATCAAACCCGCGACCTCGGGCATAACAGCGCAACGCTCTGGCCACTAAGCCACCACGGCGGTATTGGGGTTAACTTGATTTTAGCGCGAATCCTGTATTTTTTACCCTCACTCCTGTGTAATGCACTCACGCACCCTTTAAATAAACAAATAAATAAATAAATAAATAAATAAATAAATAAATAAATAAATAAATAAATAAAAATGATTTCCGTGTATTTCCGTGTTATCGGGATAGCACTTTCATCGGTGGAGCTCCCAATGAGAGGAGCACCCAACCCTGTTAACTGGAAAAAACAACATGAAGAAGCTTCCAATATGCTAAAAAATAGGGTGGCTGAGTAGCCGATTTTACAGACGCCAAATATCAATGAACAATTTGTCTTGCGCACAAATGCTCCGGACAGCGCCTGTGGAGAAGTTCAAATGCTGGGACACCAGATTGTGCCCCACCCTGTTGTGTACGCAAGCAAGAAGCTAAACCTGAGAGAGAAAAGGCTACTCAACAGTATAAAGAGTGCTGGGCAGTGGTGTGGGAAATGATGAAGCTTCACTTCTACCTGTATGGGAGTAAGTTCAGAGTGAGTACTGCTCATCAGATGCTTGAATGTGCAACAAAGTGAAATAAGTTGTCGAACGGCTGACTGATTAGATGGAGACTTATGTTTCTCGCTTACGAGTCGAGGTGGTCAAGGATTTGTCAGGGCGCTTTGTTTTTAGCCTTGAGCTCCTCTTGTATACTATCTCTGGAATCAAATAAATGAAATGAATTCATGTATCAAAGACCGTGAGAATGTCGGGGCGGACTTTCTAGTAGGGTGAAGTAGTGTTGGCGCCACGGTATTCATGGTTGTGCTTACACAGCTGCCAACTAAGAAAATCAAGTTGCTAAGGACACTTTGTTTCAGCTCTTGTCGGTGTTCTGCTAGCTATGCAAAATGTGTTTGCGATCTACTTCCTTGTTTTGTGTATTTCGGCATTGAGTGTGCGCGAAAAACTGTTGGCAGTTTTTCCTATAGGTAAAGTCCTTCGGTTGGGGCAATAATTGTCACGTTTGAGTTGTGGACGCCATCGCCAGAGAAGCACGGAGTCAACATTGCACGATGCCTCAACCGATAAGTGCCACATTGTAATCAATAATAAAAGAACGGAATCGTGTACACGTCTGGCAGGAAGGAATGGAGTCTGGAGCGCACTACAGTGTACACAAGTCCGAACGTTTCAGAGAAAAAGACCAGACGCTGCCATCCCGAGCGATTTGGGGTCTACGGCGAAGCACGCCCACATGCAAACACGCAAATATAAACTGCCTACGGCGCTTGGCGAGCCATCGGAGGTATCAGATATTGTCAACGCACCAGCCGCGCAACTGCTCGAAAGTATGGGCGGGCAGAACAGCTAGAATAGTGGTGAAAGGAGGGTTCACCAAGATAGGTGAATCATAGGCACGACCCACCTCGGTCGTGCTTCGGAAACTGTATGTCAAGATGCTTCTTCGGCTGCCCTTGAGCGACTTAGTGGAAGCATCTCGACGACATTAAAATATATTGTACTTTGAAGTCGAGGTTTTGACGGAAGCCCGTCTGGTCGGGAGGCATCATGAAGAAGGGTAAAAAAGAAGAACACCGACCACTGAATGATTACAAGAAAAGACGTTTCGGCTCCCCTGACGGAAGCCTTGTTCACAATGAATTCAAGGACGTGCGATACAATGTTTATATGGTTTGAAAATATGACGTAAGCAGCGGGTGTAGATGGGGGGGGGGGGGGGGGGATCCGTCATTCCGGTTGAGGGTGCTATCTGTCATTTGGATAAGGAGGGATTCCAAGTGGTGTCTTGAAGTCAAATTTCTTTCCGTTTCTAATATCTTGGCGTTATCCCAATCAATCCTGTGGCCCAAGTCATCTGCATGTTCTGCCCAGGCGTTTGATGCGACTTTTCTCTTTTTGACACCGTTGATAGGTGGCACAAGCCTAACTCGGCAGTTCTGCCGAGTTAGGCTTGTGCGACGAGAGGTTGTGCACGGCGGGCGCGGTAACGTTTCTGTGCAAGGCACCAACGGGTGGTGACAGTCTAGCAAGTTTTCTTTCGTGAGTCTCCTGTGTACGACGGGATTGTAGCCTGGCCTTGAAATTAGCGTGTAGTTGAATGCTTGCGAACTCGTCTGGGACCCGGTGCTCAAGGCGACGGCGCGCGAAGAAAGCTTCATTTTCTAGGTTCCTCATGAACTATCTGCATTCGAAGATTCCGGCTGAACTCGCTGTCCTGAGCCTGGGCTTGAACTTCAACCTCGGACCGCAGAAGGATGCAAAAAGGTTGGTCTGTGCTGTAAAAATTCCTATGGGCCAAATAGAACCTTCAAAGCGGGAGGAGGCACGAACCCGCACTATAGGCATTCTCTCGCGGCTTCGTGCACACCCCTCCGTCTCCCCGCTTTAAACGGACGTCAAGAAGGCTATCAAAGACCTTCGCTCAAACCAAAACCTCGTCATCCTCCCGGCTTACAAGGGCAATGCCACGGTGCTACTCAACAGGACTGACTACCGTGACAAGATGTTGTCACTGCTTGCGGACGAGGCGACGTACAGTAGTATGAAGAAGGATCCTACGCTCAAGGTACAGAGGGAGCTCCAGAAGCTTCTTACGGATGTGTTTCATTTTGTAGACCCAAGGCACAAGGGGTTGTACTTCTCTCTTCTGTGCACTAACGGTTCGGCGCCAGCGCTCTACGGTTTGCCAAAAATACATAAACCTAACGTCCCGATGCGACCAATTGTTGACTTTACTCGCTCTCCGCTTCATAAACTGTCCAAATACCTTCATAAGGTTCTTTCCACTCTCGTTGATAGAAGCGCCACTCACGTTCGCCATTCTGAAGATTTCATAAGTACGATTCGTCATTTTACTCCCGACGATCAGGAAGCGCTTGTCTCGTTCGACGTCGTGTCGCTTTTTAGAAGCGTTCCTATTCGACTCGCCGCGGAAACTTGCACCGCCGCTCTGGACGATGACCCTACCCTACCAGAAAGGACACCCATCGACCTTCCTGACTTGAAGCGGCTCGTTCTGCTCTGCCTGGAGAACACCTACTTCACTTTTGAAGGAACCTTCTACAGGCAAGTGCACGGGACACCGATGGGTGCATCTTTTTCGGTAACTGCTGCAAATTTAACAGTGGAATGGTTTGAGCGTCCAGCTCTCGCCTCTTTCAACTCGTCGCCAAGGGTCTTCCTACGTTACGTAGATGATGTGTTCTGCATGATTCAGCGAGAAGAAATTTCTTCATTTTTGTCTCATTTGAATAGTATTGAAGTGTCTATCCAATTCACAGTCGAGGAAGAAAAAGACGGAGAGCTACATTTTCTGGACGTCCTCGTGAAACGTGACCGGCACAGTCTGGAATTTTCCGTGTACAGAAAGAGCACACACACAGGCAGGTATCTGCATTTCAATTCAGTGCACCCGACGAACCAGAAGAGATCGGTAGTAGCCTCCCTTGTCGGCAGAGCCAAGCGTATCTGCACAACGCCACAAAGCCGGGCTGCTGACCTACAAGAAGTGTACCAAAATTTCTCGGCATGTGGCTACCTGAGGTAATTTGTGAACTCGGTGGAACGTCATCTGTCTCAGCCGCCAAGACCTGACTGTGTGCTCCCAAGAAAACGCGCTCCCATACCGTATGTGCCCGGCGTGAGCGAGGGCTTAGCCACCGTTCTACGCGGCTATGACGTCCAGGTAGCTCACGTGCAATTCCAAAAATTACGCCATCGGCTGGTAAACGTAAAAGACAAGTTTCCGAAGACAAAGTTTCCTGGCATCGTCTGCGGGATTCCATGTGAAGACTGCGACTGCGTATATATCGGCGAGACAGGCAATTTCGAACAGTGGTTAAAGCAGCATATCAGCGATGTCAAAAAGAAAAAAAGTCGCATCAAACGCCTTGGCAGAACATGCAGATGACTTGGGCTAAAGGATTGATTGGGATAACGCCAAGATATTAGAAAAGGAAAAAAATTTGACTTCAAGACACCACTTGGAATCCCTCCTTATCAAAATGACAGATAGAACCCCCAACCGCAATGACGGAACCCTCCTCCCCATCTACACCCGCTGCTTACGCCATATTTTAAAGCCATATAAACGGACGTACTTGAATTCATTGTGAGCAAGGCTCCCGTCAGGGGAGCCGAACCGTCTCTTCTTCTATCCATTCAGTGGTTGGTGTCCTTTTTTTTTTACCCTTCTTCATATTGTACTTTGTTACATTTCTTTAAACTGTCATGTGTACGCAAGGAATTCTATATATATGACTGCACTGTAACCCTTGCTCACCTGCCGACTCTATCACTGCACGCCTAGTTTGTTTGTGTTTTAAAATGGCGTATATGGCCTTTGTTTTGTGTGTGCTAAGGATGTGCACCTGACTGGCTCAATTCACTGGACGTCCTAAGGTGACAACAGCTCTTGCTGATTCTCCACTGATTTTCGCGCTAAGCTTCGTGACGCATGTGAATGGACCTTCGTTAAGCAGACGATGGGGAGGTGAGAAACTGGCTGCTTTATTTTTGTTGATGGGAAAGACTTTGCTTTGATCAATAGCATTAGGTTTATTATATACATTTCAATTATTATTGCAAATATTGAAGATTCCGTCGCGTTGCGAAAACGACTCGGCAGCTCACTTTTGTCGTCAGAGCAATTATGCATGCGTTATGCTTACATCGTGCCCTGAAAAAAAAAAATCGCGGAATGCACAGAATAGCACCCTTTACAGCTGCAGTGGCACAGTTCGCTGCTGCTTTCTTTTCTTTTTCTCAGACGCGCTTCAAATTTCACGAAGCTAAGCAGTACGATATTGACACGTATACATGTTTATCTTGCACCGGTGGCCGCTTTCCACCGCTTAACAAATGTTAAACGTTATCGCTCGGCGGAGGACGCGCCTGTATCGGAAGTTTCTAGAACGTTATCGATGCTTCTTTTCGTTGCCTGTTTTCACCGACGCTTACGTTATCTGATTGTGTGACCGACGCGAATTGTCTAGAACTTTCTGGAAGGCACGCGGGCACCAGGGAATAATCTGGAAGCTTCGATGACTCAGGTATAAAAGCCGACGCGTCTCGCCGCTGATCAGATTTCGACGACCGCCGACTGTGTTCGCCGCTTTCGTTGTGCTTCGAGTGTAGCTTGCTTTTGTGGGCACAGGTTCGCCCAATAAACAAGCAGTTTCGTCATACACAGTTTTACGACTGTTTCCTTCAGCGTCACTACTACGTGACAACATCAACAAGTTGAGAACATAGTATGCGCAATATTTTTGAATCGGTGACAGATGCTAAGCTTTTGTGCTCAAACTTTCTTTTCGCGCTGCTTCTGAACATTTTCATTACCCGTGGTGTGCATTGTGTCGCCAGACTTAGTCTGCGTGAATCCTTTTGTGGTAGTGGGTCTGCGCAAACATTCAGAAATTCGCACAGATATTCAAACTGAGACAACCGCCGCTAACTTTATATTCCAGAATAAAATTTAATAAATAATAGCGTTTCGCCTAAACACCATTACGTTAAGTAAGAGAATATCGCAAACATGTTTGGAACTTCGCGCATAAAAAACGAACACATCAAAACACCGGTATGTGACAAGTGCCTCTGCAGGTGTGTATTCATTCAGCTCGACGTGCTTTGATTAAGTGCCACGCTGCATCTTTCTTTTTTTTTTCTTTTTTTCGTTCCAGGGAGTCGTGCTGGAAGAATTGTATACCCGCGCGTAATTGAGGAGCGGAGCACCCTTGGGAAAGTTGTCGTTCAGGTTACTAAGGAAATAGTGCTGCAGCTTTTGCAGTATGAGGCATTTCTCTCTAGGCTTCGTGTTGACGTCGAAAGAAATGGTACAATCCTGCACAAGGTCGTAAGTAAAAACAAAATTCGGTGCTGCTCTTTGTATTAATTGCGCGCTAATCACTCCTTTACTACGAAGACAAAAGTTTCTGTCCTGCTTAGCTTAAAGAGTATATAAAAAGTGAAAAAAAAAACAAGAAACTGGACACTGTGCAGTCTGTGGTGATGCAGTCCTGTGTCAAATGTCATTCTCCAACATTCTTAACGAGCTATATACCAGTATGTGCCAGTGTGAGCACATCAAGTAGTAAGCAACATGCTAAATGCACAAAGTACGTGATACTTACAATTATTATATCTTAGGGTGTAGAAGCTTATATTTTGCAGCTCAGCCGCGTAGTGGAAAAAGAACAAAGCCATTGAGAGTATTTTGCACATCTGACACGCCTATAAGGCCGCTATCTTGGTAGACATAGTAAAATATATTTTCGCATCCAAGGGTAATAGTCACCAAAGCCATGCTTAATCTCCTCTTCTGTTTATTTTTCCTGAGGCCGGCTAGTAACATTAGTCAGAGTAAAATTTATACGGTTAATTTATAAGTCTAACGGCGGCAGTACTGGACACGTTAATTATAATTTCTATAACTGGCCGCACGACCACCTACATTCATGTTATCATTCTTACTCCTATATATTGTTTCGAGTGATTGCGTTTGAGCCTGCCATTAAAGGACCACAGTGCTACGCGAAGAGAAAGAAGATGGGACATGCAGTGTGAGATGCTGTCAGCCATTCTGTGGTAGCATCAGCCTATGAATATTGTCATATACAATTCCGTCTCTCCCATGTACTTGTGAATCCCCGTTACAATTTGGTGGAGCTGCGAGGTACCAGAAGAAGCACTGTAACGGAGCTCCGCAATGGTCGTCGAGTCGGGGTCATCATGATGACTGACAAGACCACGACCACGCCGCCTGCGCCTGCCAGTACGACGCCTGCACCAGCCCCGACAACAACTTCAACGAACGTCCTTACGTAACCTAAAGACCCAGGGACGTTCTGCGGTACGGATGAAGTTGACGTCGAAGATTGCATTGCCAATTATGAAAGCATGAGTGAGATCAATCGTTGGGACCCGACGATGATGCTGGCGAACGTGCTTTTTTATCTGAAAGGAACGGCAAAGGTGTGTTTCGGTAACCATGAGGCAGAGATTGGAAGTTTGGACACTTTCAAATCAAAACTTAGTGCCTTGTTTGGGAAGCCAATGGGTGGAAAGTCAGCCGCAACGAAAGAGCTATTCATCCGCGCTCAGACGTCTATGGAACCTTACATATCCTACATTCAGGAGGTCTTGGCTCTTTGCCGTAAAGTGGACATGGGCATGACGGAGTTTGGTGACGTGCTTACGGGAATCGCAGACAATGCGTTCAACCTATTACTGTGCCGAAATTGTGCGACCGTCGATGCAATTATTGAAGAACGCCGGCGTTTTCAGCAGGTCAAAAGTCGGCGTATTTAGAGGTCATTCACTCGGCTACCGAACACCGCCCTGACGTCATCACGAAAAGACGGACATGCCTCTCGTCTGCAGTCGTCGCCACCATCGGAACTTACACGAATCGTCCGTCGGGAAATCGAAGTAATTGCTCCTGGTCTCCCCAACAGTGGCCACGGCCATTTTCACGTGCCGGCCGTTTCCCTGGTCTTGTCTATTGTGCGAGAGGAACTCGGCAACTTGGGTTTCGCCGTCTTCACCATTGCTCAGTCTCGGACAACTGACTTTCGCCCTAGGTCGCCGCCTCGTCCAAGATCGCCGCCCTAGAAACAACGGTTCTATCAGCGCTCTCGTAATCTGGCTGAAGGGCACACGGCAGATGATTGGCCGATTTGTTTTCATTGTCCCCGCATCGGTCACGTCGCGTGCCATTCCAACAACCGTTGGGTGTCGCCGTTAATCCGGGATGACACTGCTAGCCGCACCAACAACTACCGCCGTTTTGAGCCAACTCAGCCATACAAGCCATACAACAGTGACAGCTACCGCCGCTTCCAGCCTTTTGAGCGGTATAACGTCGATGCCACCCCTACGATGCACAGCCGTTCCCCGTTGCCCCGAGGTCACCAGTCCCGTTACCGTCAGCGCGTCGTCCGTCGTCTCCTTCGCCCCTACGACGACGTCCGACATCGGCGCTCAGCCTCCGACAGGGAAACTAAGAGATGCAGTTCTTAGAGGTGACGCTGCATCGTTGACTTACACCTCAAATCCTTTCCTCGTATTGCTGACACGACGAAACTTGATTGACGTTGATTTTGACGGCCTAACTGTTCCCGCACTCGTCGATACTGGGGCACAAATCTCCGCGATGAGTAATCAACTTCGTCGCTGCCTCAAGAAATTACTTACACCCTGCGCTACTCGTATTATTCACGTCGCTGATGGAAGAAGCCTCGCAATCATCGGAACGTGCACAGCTCGCATCACTATCGCCGGTCACCATATATCTGTTTTGTTTACTGTTCTCGGGCAATGTCCCAACGACGTCATTCAAGGACTCAATTTCTTGTCGGCCCATGCCGCTCTCATTGGCTGTGCAACCGGTGTCCTTCAACTCGAGCTTCCTCAACTCGCTGGTGTTCCAGCGTTGCCATCACACCGCTTATTTTCTGTCGATTATGTTCGGTTGTCACGGCAAGCCACCACGTGTGTTGCTTTGACGACGGCATCACCAGTTCCAGACGGCGACTACAGGGTATCTCCACTAGTTGACGTGCTGTTGACCAGAAATGTTGATGTGCCTCACACCCTCGTGACTGTTGTAGACAACCACGTCCTGCTCCCGCTCCTCAACTTCAGCAACTCGACCCAAGCGCTCCCGCAAGGCATCTCAGTGGCCAGCGTGTCAGCGCTTGATGAATGCGACGTCGCGGCACTAGACGCCGACACTTGTTCGTCCTTTCTCGCAACCGGTCCGACAAGTCCCTCCCCGACGAAATTACCACGATGATTGCCCCTGATCTTCCGACTTGTCAAGCCGCGGAGCTCCACCACCTGCTAACGACCTATAGGGATATCTTCGACTTCGATGACCGCCCTCTTGGTGAAGCGTCTCTCGTAAGTCATCGAATACGTACCGGAGATGCTATTCCTATCAGACGGCGACCATATCGTGTGTCTCATTCCGAACGCCAGGTCATACAAGGAGAAGTCGACAAGATGCTCTCTATAGGCGTCATAGAGGCTTGCTCAAGTCCGTGGGCGTCACCTGTCGTCTTGGTCAAAAAGAAGAATGGCAGCTGGAGATTTTACGTCGATTATCGTGCCTTAAACTAAAAAAATGTGGTTGATCCCTCTTATATAGGAATCGGTATAGAACACGAAAGTGAAACGTGTCTTCACAGAAGTAGTGTAATGTTTATTGCACATTGATATATAATGTCTATTGGTGTTTTGCGGCTAAAGCGCCCTTAGGCGTTGATGCACCCACGCTGACGCCTGGTGGCACGTCTCCTCCATCACGACTACCAACGTCGATGACCATGAGCAACCGTCGTGCATATGGAAGCTGCACTACGCTGCACACGCTAGCACAACACGAAAGACGAAGCACGTAACTGACACACTAATACAACGCGCAAGACAAAGCACGTAACTGAATCGTCACCGAGTCAAATCAGCGCGTACAGCGCGTCGTAATTGCAGCCTCCGCGATCAACTTCAGAAACATTTTCAGAGCTAATTGCGGAGGCCACGCTCCGCTGTGCTGAGTACGGTGAACGCTACCTAGGTGGCGTTGGTAGTGCTTCTTGATGCCAGCGTCCCTTCGAATGCTGGCATCGAGGCGTCGTAGTGCTGAGACCACCGAAGCGTTCACTGTCGGTGCGCGTTAGTGTCATAATGCAGTACTTCTCTTTTCTGCTCGTAGGCGGCGGCACCGCCCCGAGCAAGAGCGCGGGTACACGGAGGAGTGTTAGATATATAAGGCGCGTCTGTGTAGCTCTCTGCAAATGCGTTTGTGGCGCAATGGGTTAAACGCTCGGCGATCTATCGTCGCGGACCGAGAGGTCGTGGGTTCGATTTCCAAACTTTGCATGTTTGTGGAACTTTTTCTTCTGGTTTCTTTCTTTGTATTATGTTCTATAATAGCCTGACGTGGGCTATTACGTCAGCCTGACGTAATACGTCAGCCTGACGTGGCCTGACGTATTTCCGTGACGGAAATACGTCAGTGAAGTCTTGGTGGACCCCGGCATAAAACACTTTCGTGTTAAAACGCGCAAAGACGTATATCCGCTGCCAGGGATCGATGACGCCCTGTACTGTCTTCACGGTGCGAGATACTTCTGATCCATGGGCCTGCGCTCGGGTTATTGGCAGATTTCTGTTGATTACTTGGACCGAGACGAAACTGCCTTTATCCCACCGGACGGCCTCTATCAGTTCAAAGTTATGCCCTTTAGTCTGTGCAACGCCCCCGCTATGTTCTAACGCATGATGAACTCTCTCCTTCGTGGCTACAGATAGTCCATCTGTCTCTGCTACCTAGACGACCTCATTGTGTTTTCCGCAACGTTTGAAAGTCACCTTACTCGTTTGGCGACCATTGCAGCTGTCTTTCGTCGAGCAGGACTCCAGCTAAACTCGAAAAAGTGTAATTTCGGCAGACAACAAATCACTGTTCTTGGTCATCTTGTAAGTACTAGAGGTGTGCAACATGACCCTGCCAAGATTAGCACTGTCAAAAAGTTCCCTGTGCCCTCGTCTACTAAAACTGTTCGGAGTTTTCTTGGATTATGCTCGTACTTCGCTCTTTTATACGCCATTTCGTCATCATAGCCCGACCCCTAACCGACCTTCTCAAGAAGGACGTGCCCTTCTCGTGGGGCCCCGACCAAGCAACTGAATTCTCGGCGCTGATCAACTTGCTCACTTCACCTCCTATATTGGCTTCCTTTGACCCATCCGCGCCTACTGAGGTTTGCGCAGAGGCTAGTGGGCATGGAATCGGCGCCGTGCTCGCTCAGCACCAGCATGACCACACACGTGTTATTGCATACGCCAGCCGCCTGCTCTCCATGTCTGAATGGAATTATTCGATCACAGAGCACGAGTGCTTTGCGTTGGTTTTGGCTGTCGCAAAATTTCGCCCGTATTTGTACGGCCGCGCATTCGCTGTTCTTACCGACCACCACGCTCTTTGTTGGCTGTTATTGCTCAAGGACCCAACTGGTCTCCTTGGTCATTGGGCTCTGAGACCATAGCAATACACCTTTGAGGTAATTTAAAAATCGGACAAGCTACATCACGATGCCGATTGTCTTTCGCGCCATGCGTAGACACCTGCTAGCCTCGCTGACCATGACCATGATTCCTGTGTGCTGGCCATCTCTGATTTACGCGACATCGGCACCGAACAGCGTCGGGATGCAGCCCTAAAGCTTACCATTCAGCAACTCTCTTCAGCACGTTCGGACGCTGCCCTACGCCAGTATGTCCTACGCGATGACATATTTTACCGTCGCAACATGAAACCTGACGGGCCGGAATTTTTGTTAGTTATTCTCGACACCTGCGCACCACCATTCTTCACCATCTGCATGATGCTCTAAGTGCGGGACACCTGGGCGTTTCACGCACCTACGACCGCGTGTGACAGCGGTTCTTTTGGCCTGGCTTGTACCGGTCGGTGCGCCGATACGTTGCTGCCTGCGAGCGCTGTCAGCGCCGCAAACGTGCTGCTCTTCCACTAGCTGGCCTGCTTCAACCTGTCAACATTCCCCTGGAGCCCTTCTTCCGCATCGGCCTTGACTTGCTCGGACCTTTCCCTACATCCGTGTACGGCAACAAATGGATTGCATTCACAACTGACTACGCCACCAGATATGCCATCACGCGCGCCATGCCCCGTAGCTGCGCTACCGACGTTGCAGACTTTCTGCTCAAAGACGTCATTCTTGGACAGGGGGCTCCGCGCAAGCTTCTTACGGATCGTGGCCGCTGTTTCCTTGCAAAGGTAATTGACGAAATTCTGCGTAGCTGCTCTACTTAATATCGCCTTACGACAGCCTATCCTTCACATGGTGGAGGTGAATTCTTTGTTTCACCCGAAAAGAGGGGACCATTCCTAGGACCGGTTGCGCTGGCTTTGAGGAGGTCGGCGGGGAACCCTTTGGATTCCTCGGCCTGCACCGCATGCTGCATGAGGTGGCTTTTGTCTGCTGGCACGGAGGTACGTAAGAGGGACTCCCACGACTCTGGGGTGTTTGCGTTGTCTGTGTTGTAGTGCCTATGTATGAGAGTGGCCGGAGCTGAGCAATGTTTGCACTGAGGCGTTATTTGTTGCGGAAAGATTTTACTGTATAAGAGGGGCTGTGGGATGCTGCCTGTTTGTAGGCTGTTTGCGCCATTGGACGGCCTCGCGTCTTGATAGATCACGGTGTGCGGGAGGATATATGCATCTTCCGAGTTGGTAGTACTGGAGGATGTCCGTGTACGTGGTGAGTAGAGAATCGTGCGAGATAGTGGTGTCAGGGGAATCGGGGCGGTGGATTCTACGCTCGGCTCGGTAGATAAGATCTCGAGCAAGTGTATGCAACTGGACGTTTCCGCTGAGCGACTCGTGGGCTGGAGCACACGAGTCTGGCTGCTTCCGGCGTGCCGCGGTTGCCAGTAGAGATGGCGGAGGGATGTCCCGAGCCGACGCTGTGTTGTATCTTGCGGTGGATCAGGAAGTCTCGGACGCACGCATATGTGCGATGTCCGACGCCGAGATTCTGGAGTTGTTGAAGAATCGCTTCATAGAGTATATTGTGGAAGACCTTGGCAACATTGAGGCCGACCATGACTTTCGCGTCTAGTGAGCGATGCATGACTACCTAGGGATGGAGAAGAAGCATTATGTCCGGGGCTGCTAAGTGAAGACGGAAGCCGAGCATCGTGTCTAGTAGGAAGTGGTTGTCTTCGAGGTAGCGAATGAGTCTTGACTGGATAACGTGTTTCATTAACTTCCCAACGCAGGACGTAATAGAGATGGGACGGAGGTTGGCCAAAGTGGGTTGTTTTCCCGGCTTGGGGATGAAGACTAGCTTTTGCACTTCCATTCCGGCGGGGTGGTACCGCTGGCCCAACACTCTTGAAGGTAGTCGGTGAGGGCGTGAATAGAGGCGTCATCTAGATTCCTAACCATCGTGTTAGAAATGCGGTCGGCGCCGGCCGCCGAGTTGGTCTTGGGGCGATTGAGTTCTGCACGGACCACCGCTAAAGCGATTGGGGTGTCTAGGCCAGGGTTGGCCGAGCCCTGATAGGGCGGGATGCTGGTTTCTGGTTCGGGGCGGATGTAGGCGTCAGTGAGCTCTTGTTTGAGCTCATCTGGCGTGCCTGGATACTGATGGGAGATTCGCTCAAGCTGTTGGCGTGCTCGGAGATCGCCTCCAGCCGGGTCCACTAGATGTCGGGGAAGGTTCCACGTGTTACGAGTGTTAGCAGCCTTGTTAATCTGGTCACAAATGTCGTGGCAGCTCTGGTGGGTGAGTTCAATTGCATAGTTCTCGATGGTCGTGTGGGCGCGCGCCAGGCAACGGCGGATATCGCGGTCCCATTTTCGAGTGGCGAGAAGAGCTTCGAGCGACTTCTTGCGCTCCCAGAGATGCGCGTAGTAACGGTCGCGGTGTGCGACTGTGTCCTCAACCTTGATGGTTTGCGTGGCGTCAGTCACTTGCTTGACGATTTCGGCTGTTCATGCTTTGATGTCGTAATGGCGGGAGGTGTGGCCTGCTCTTTCCTGTGCGTGCGAAAAGAGTCCCAGTCAGTCACCTGAGTCGGCCGCCTACGTGGCCTCGTGGGCTCTTGTATCACGATTTCGAGCATCAAGTGATCGCGTCAAAAATTTTCGTGAGTGTGACACCAAGTAGTTTTCGCTCAGGAGCTTGTAAAGGCAAGATCTAGCGTTGTATCTCGGTGTAGGCCCGAACCGAGTCTAGCGGGGTAGGGGACGTCTGTGATGAGGGTGAGCTGGTGCGCATACCTGTCATTCCAGAGGAGTCGGCCTTTAGCCGAGTCGTAGTGGTAGCCCCAAGCGCGGTGATGCGCGTTGAAGTCACCGATGAGGAGGAGAGGCTGCCCATGCTCTAGCTGCTGGGATTTCATGAAAAGGGGCCTGATAACGTCTTTATGGGCCCGGGTAGGCCTGTAAACATTAAGCACAAACAGACTAGTGCGGCTTTCGCGCGAGGGTCGAGGTAATATCTCTACAGACCAACGGTCTTACCCGAGCGGCTCAACCGAACTCCCACGTATATGCTGAGGTCTCTACTGATCACCGCGATTGGGACGCCGCCCTACCCTGCGTTACTTTTGCTGACAACTCGTCCCAACATGACACTGTCGGCTATTCGCCGTTGTTTCTCCTGTACGGCCGCGACCCTGCGTTGCCCTTCGAGACGCTCATTCCTGCAGATCCATCCGTACCAACCGCATATGCTCAGGACGTCCTCTCTCACGCAAGAATCGCTCGCCAGGTTGCTCACACTAGGCTATATGCGTCGTAGGCCTCCAAAAAAGAGCGCTATGATAACCGACACCACGAATTAGAGTACCCAACTGAATCTCTGGTCCTACTCTGGAGGCCGTCTCGACGGCAAGGCCTGTACGAGAAGTTCCTCTCTCGCTACACAGAACCCTACAGAGTTCTTCGCAAGCTCAAAGACGTTGGCTACCTCATCACTCTGCTCCAACATCGCTCGTCTTCTCCTTTTACGTCTGTTGTTGATGTTGTCTGTGTGTCGCGGCTAAAACCCTACTACACCAGCAGTGCTGACTCATTTTAGAAGGTGCCGTGTTGGCTTTCAGTCCGCCGGGGGTGATGTTACGAGGCATCGCGTATGAGCCTGCCATTAAAGGACCGCTGTGCTACGCGAAAAGAAAGAAGGCGGGACATGCCGCGTGAGATGCTGTCAGCTATTCTGTGGTAGCAGCAGCCTGTAAATATAGTCATATACAATTCCATCTCTCCCAAGTACTTGTGAATCCCCGTGACAATATGGTACCATTAGACCTGACTAAAAATATGATAATGACAACAGTGACCCATGACCGTTACCACTTCCTAAAGTAATAACATGGAGCACGGTAACAAAAAAGCACCATTGTAAACGTTACTCTGAAAGACAAATGTACATTCACAACCCGTTAAAAATAATTAGGGGGTATGTAATCGTGCAGCTGTAAGACATGGACACAACGCGTCGGAAAGTCAAACGCTCTCAGGAAGCTTAGCACATAACCCTTGTCTGTCGATGCCTAATTAAGTGCAATTAAAACAAGTCATGGAGATTCCACGCACTGTAGAAATTGGTGTAGGCGAAGCTTTGGTGAACCGGTATGGGAAAACCGCGCATCATGATAAGAGACAGCTGCGGAGGCAGCGGATTCCGGATGAACGCGTCCCGTAAAGCAGGATTCACACGACGGGACGGATTGCCAATTCAGCCAGCGGATGCACATGCACCTGCGATTCACAACACACAAAAACGACGCAGACAGACTGCTAGCGGCGCGATTTTGGTCGCAGCTCAGCCACGTCACATTTGTATGCGGAATGAATAGGCGATCCGTCCCGTCGTGTGAATTCAGCTTAATCTTAGCTGAACCATGGTCATCCATGTTGGCGGACCCTGCAGAGCAAGGGTCAGTTTTATTCCGGGCGATAGTCGTCGAGCAATCTTTTTCAGGGATACTATCGATACTCTCACCTTCCCGAGATTTCGCGTGGTTCAGCACCATACGCGTCGAAGTAGCTGGAAAGCGTTTGAGGAGTTATCGGAAATAGCGAACCCGCCGCGTTGGCGTAGTGGCTAAGGCATTGCACTACACTGCTATTTGATCCCGCGCCCGAGGGAACGGGATCAAATCCCGGCCCCTGTGGCCGCCTTTCGATGGGGGCGAAATGCAAACACACTCGTGCACCGTGCATTGTGTGCACGTTACAGAACAACAGGCAGTCAAAATTAATCCGTAGTCTCTACAGCAGCGTGCCTCATACTCATATCGTGGCTTTGGCACGTAAAACCCCAGAATTAAATTTAAAAATAGTGAGCTTGGCACAGCACCAGAAACGCTGCCGGCCACATGCGTCAACGCATCAGGTGCCGCGTCTCGCTAAATTTAGCGAAAGTGATCATATACCAGAAAGTAATTTCCCATGCAGCAATGTCACCCTATCGTTAAAACATGTTCAAATACAAGCCATAGCTTTTGCAGGAACGTGCCACAGTAAGAGAGAGAGAGAAGGAAGGAAGGAAAGGCAGGGATGACTTTGCGCCCCCACAGTGCACAGCGCCTGGACGTCAGAAGCAAAGCTTCACTACACGCAGGCTCCCAAACGATTCATTCCGTCGAAATTGTAAATTGAGATTTGGCATATCTGGCTTCGAATGAGTGACAGTGTAAGTGCATGGACTTCCTTTTCAGGTCTAAAGCATCTATCTTCGTTGTCAGCTAAAAGAGCGCACCGCTATATAACGCGACTGAAGTGCCAAACGTCTCAAGGCGCTGGCTTACAAGATGGAAGCAGGCAAAGGCGTTGTCCGGCGCTTCTATGTGCCGATGGCCTACTGCCTAAAGTATTGCGCTGCTGCGTTAATGGAACTGGTTTCTAAACAAACCATCGAGGATGTAATTTTTTCTTTTTTGCGATAGAAATTTAATAGACATTTTCGCAGTCACCGTCACCGTGAGGTCTCATATTAAGTCCAAGCGCGATAAGATATCGCGTGCTGCGCGTAATATGCTGTGTGCGCGAGGGAAAGCCTACGACGGTGAGTCGAGCTGGATGGTGGCTTGATGCGTACTCACTGTTGGATGCCACGTCATCAAGCACGCGCAAGGCGGTTGGTGGGGGTACAGGTCACCGCTCGTCTTCTTCGCTAGCCTGGTCGTGGCTGCGCATAGCTGAGCTCGCACACCTCCCACGATTATCTTGGAGGTAATCTCCGGTGGGTGCAAACGCTAGGCAAGTGGAGATGGAGTGGAGATGGCCTAGTGCTGGAGTTCGCGTGATCTCGTGTTTCGGAAACGCCTTGAAGCGAGAGGCAGCAGAAGCGTTCGCTCCCCTCTTCGTTCTTCATCACGCCAGTGTTACGCCAGCGAGTGTTTGCGATCATCGAGTGAGATCTGTTCTTGTATGCCTGTGCTTACGTGCCACCATGCTTGTTAATTTAATTGTTGGGCGATTGTTTACTGCAATTTAAACGGCCGATAAAACTACGCACTACAATAAAACTACGTTGTGGGGCGCATTTACGATGACGGTCTCGCGCGCGCGCCGGCGAGCTGTTGCGTTTAATTCCTTTCGCTGTGTGCACGATCTTGCGAGCTGTGCACGAGGACACTTGCGTTGTTTTCTCGTTGCTTCTGCGAAATGGATCCTTCAATGCGCGCATATTTCGAGAGGCTGGTGCGGCTCATGGATCTTTACCGCGATACCATTGGCGAAATACATGCATTTTGAGGAAGAAATACAGCGCCTCCGTGATATCCGCCGGTGAGCGGAGCTACAATACAGACGGACGGTCCTCAGACGGTCCTCAGAGAGGCCAGATGCACTCAAAAGAACATTCTGCGTCGCATTAAACGGTGCTACAAAATGAACGCTTCAGATATTTTTGTGGGTTTATCCACGTAAACCTTTGTCGGTTGTCTCAAGAACTGTCCCTGGACTTCGAACTACCCCTCAACAGCACCATTCATTTAGATTTCTAGCACTCTATTAAGGCCGCGTAGAAGTTGACGTACAAAAAGATAACTGCGCAAGGATCGCAGGCCCGATGTTCCAGCCTTGCACAGCTATCAATATTGCCACCTGTAGGTAGTGGGTCGAGGGCAAGAGTGGGTCGAGCCCAAGAGAAGAAAGAAGACCGCGCGCCCCCTTCTCTGCTCGAGCCAGCCCCAACGGTCGCGTCTTCCGAGAGCCAGCTGCTCTACGGGTTATTAAACCTTCAAGTCCACTTCTAGAGGCTCGTGACAAACTGGTGGAGGTGCGGGGTAAGCGTCCTCACGGATGTTGCAGACCCCTCCAAGGATCCGCGCTACGAATCCAGTGCCTGTCGACACTCCCGCGCATCGGGCCAGCCGCAGGATCAGGGGACTGTCCCCAGAAGTCGTCGACGCTACGGTTCCCACCACATCGACCGGTATGACCAGCGCCACCCTTCAAACCGCCCCAACCGGTACGGGAAGCACGATGTCGAACCGTTACACACTTGAGAGCCCACGGATCCCAAAGACGTTTCATGGCACAGTGTTCGAAGACGTCGAAGACTGGATGGTCGAATACGAGCGCGTGGCCTCCGTGAACGAATGGAACGACACGGAAAAACTCAGACACGTCTACTTCTACCTGGAGGATGGCGCGCGTACGTGGTTTCAGAACCGCGACGGGCAACTGCCGTCGTGGCGCGAGTTTTGTCGTCAGCTCCTGGAGACCTACACCAGTTCTGATCGCCACGAACGAGCGGAACGAGCGATTCAGGCCCGTGTCCAGTTGCCAAACGAAACTGTGACCACGTACGTCGAAGACATGACGCGCCTCTTCCGACGAGCGGATCCAAGAATGACGGAGGAGAAGAAGTTACGTCATCTGATGCGCGGGGTCAAGGAGCAACTCTTCGCTGGCCTCATACGGAGCCCTCCGAAGACGGTCGCGGAGTTCTTGTCCGAGGCCGTAACCATGGAAAAGATGCTTCTGCATCGCTCGAACTTGTATGAGCGGCAAGCGAACAGCATGTCTGCTGCTGACGTTTTCACGGCCATAGGAAGCAACGGCGACTCACTGCGAGAACTCATCCGCTCTGTAGTGCGTGAAGAGTTGCAAAAGGCCGCTGTAACACCGCAACCTACGGTAAGCTCCATAGCGAGCATTATCAAGGACGAACTGCACCAGGCGCTTCGTGATACCTTGCCTCCTGCTAACGCTGCGGCAGTACCTCCTGAATACCCTCGTGCGACCTACGCGGAAGCCCTGAAGCGCCCTGCTTCCTCTCCGCCGCTATTCGTTCGTGCTCCTCCTACGGTGTCAGTTCAGTCGGTGCAGCCGATACCGTACTACGACACTGGGTACACGCCGCCGCCCGTTGTTCATGTCGCTCCATTTGCCCATCGTACGGAGCAAGCGGTTCACTACGTCGACGATAGACGCCCGCCCCCTCGGAAGTCGGATGTTTGGCGCACACCCGATTCGCGGCCTCTGTGCTTCCACTGCGGTGAAGCTGACCACTTGTACCGCCAGTGCCCATACCGGCGCCTTGGGATTCGCGGCTTTTCCGCATACTCGCCGCCGCCCCGATACGGCCAACGACCCCGGGACATTCAGGAATACCTGTCCCAGCAGCGCTTGCCACCGCCTGCCCGGCGGCAGTCGCGTTCACCGTCTCCGAGACGATTTTCACCTCCGCCCCAGCGGTATTCTCCCGAGCGGTCGACCAGTCCCCGCCGGGAAAACTAACTGAAGCGATCTTTGGGGGCGAGGTCGCTGACGGTCGAAGCACTGAAGACCTCCGACGGACGCAGTTACGGAAAGATACCGACCCGACACCACCTGCAACTGAACGAGACGACCGGCTTTCGCTCGATATACCAATTACTGTTGACGGTTATGCCGTTAGTGCTTTAGTGGACACCGGCGCAGACTACACGATACTAAGCGGCAAAATAGCAACGCAGCTGAAGAAAGTGATCACGCCCTGGCATAACTCGCAGATTCGGACGGCTGGCGGCCACATCGTTACTCCGCTGGGCGCCTGCACGACTAGAGTTGAGATTCAAGGATCTACATTCGTAGCGAGCTGCCTTGTCTTACGCGAATGCTCCCGCGACGTTATCCTTGGGGTTGACTTCCTGCAGGAGTACGGCGCGATTATCAATCTGCAAGAGCGTCGTATCACTTTCTCTGCCGAACGAGCAATCGACGTGCAAGACGGCCGACGGCGCGACGACGTACTTCGTGTGTCTGCTGACAGTGTAACGCTTCCTCCACGTGCCAGTGTCCTCGTCGACGTCACATGCTGTGGCTTACGCGATGGCGAAGCGGTGGCCGAAAGTAACTTGGAACACCTACTGAAACAAGGTGTTTGTGTGGCTCGCAGTGTTATACAGATTCGTGCTGGTCATTCGCAATTGCTTGTTACCAACTTTAGCTACGAGCACCGACACCTGTTCCGCGGCACTTCGTTAGCGTTTGCAGACGCAATAGCAGACGTTAACAACTGTTTCACGTCAGAAGTAGTGGAGACAGCAGACACGTCTCTGGGCCATCTTGACATCAATTCTGAACTGTCCACCGATAGCCAGACAGCACTGCGCAAGCTCTTGCTTGAATTCAGGACCTGCTTCGCACATTCTTCCAAGGTACGCCAGACTTCCATCACTAAACACAGGATCATCACGTACGACGACGCACGCCCGATACACCAGCAGCCTTACCGCGTGTCGGCAAGAGAACGCCAAGCCATACGTACGCAAGTCCAAGAGATGCTTGACGATGGCGTCATCGAACCTTCCAACAGCCCGTGGTCATCTCCGGTCGTTCTTGTCAAAAAGAAAGACGGAACGCTACGCTTCTGTGTCGACTACCGCAAGCTCAACAACGTGACTAAAAAGGACGTGTACCCGCTGCCGCGTATCGACGACTCGTTAGATCGACTACGGCGCGCCCAGTACTTTTCTTCTCTCGATTTAAAAAGCGGGTACTGGCAAATCGAGGTAGACGAACGCGACCGCGAGGAAAACAGCCTTTGTGACTCCAGATGGGCTCTATGAATTTCGAGTGCTTCCTTTTGGCTTGTGTTCAGCCCCGGCTACTTTCCAGCGAATGATGGACACTGTCCTTACTGGACTGAAGTGGCAGGCCTGTCTTGTGTACCTGGATGATGTGGTCATCTTCTCTGAAACGTTCGAGCAGCATCTTCACCGCCTACGGAGTGTGCTAGAAGCCATCCGATCGGCAGACCTCACACTTAAGCCCGAAAAGTGCCACTTTGGTTACGAAGAGCTCAAGTTCCTCGGTCATGTAGTAAGCGCCAAAGGGGTCCGACCCGATCCAGACAAGCTTGCCGCTGTGGCCGCGTTTCCAGCTCCTGCCGATAAGAAGGCCATCCGGCGCTTCCTGGGTTTGTGCGCCTACTATCGCCGGTTTATTAAAGGCTTTTCGAAGATAGCGGAACCCCTGACACGCCTTACAAGGGACGATACGCCATTTGTGTGGCATAATGAGCAACAGGCGGCTTTTGCTGAATTACGACAGCGCCTTCAGTCAGCACCCGTTCTTGCACATTTTGACGATGATGCTGATACTGAGGTGCATACCGACGCCAGTAGCATTGGCCTTGGCGCAGTGCTCGTCCAGCTTCAAGATGGAGTGGAAAGAGTTATAGCGTATGCCAGCCGCTCCCTGTCCCGTGCCGAGGCGAATTATTCGACTACGGAGAAGGAGTGCCTCGCGGTCGTGTGGGCGATCATCAAGTTTCGCCCCTATCTCTATGGTCGTCCCTTCAAAGTAGTGACGGACCACCATGCCCTCTGTTGGTTGGCAAGCATGCGCGACCCTTCAGGACGACTGGCACGGTGGAGCTTGCGGCTACAGGAATTTGACATCACCATCGTTTATAAGTCTGGCCGTAAGCATGAAGACGCTGACACGCTGTCCCGCGCACCCATTGATCCTGCCAGTCAGGAAACAGAGGATGATGACGGCTTCCTGGGCGCCATTAGTTCGTCGGACTTGAGCACACGGCAGCGTGACGACGGTGAGATTCGACCGATCATCGATCATTTAGAGGGTCGCGACACAACCATACCACGCCATCTGTCCCGCTCGCTGACGTCCTTCTGTCTGCGAGATAACGTGCTGTATAAGAAGAATGCTCGTTCGACCAGCCGTGCTTACCTCCTGGTGGTTCCAAGGGACATGCGCGACGACGTCCTCTTCGCTTGCCATGACGAACCGACATCTGGTCATTTAGGCTTTTCACGAACACTCGCTAGAGTAAGCGAAATGTACTATTGGCCCGGGCTTTCGGCAAGCGTCAAAAAGTACGTTAAAGGCTGTCGTGAATGCCAGCGCCGCAAGACACCATCCGTTAAACCGGCTGGCTTACTTCAGCCAATTGAAGCACCTCACACGCCTTTCGACCAAGTCGGCATGGACATTCTCGGACCGTTTCCCCTTTCTGCCGACGGCAACAAATGGGTGATCGTCGCGACTGATTATTTAACACGCTATGCTGAGACGCAGGCGATCCCACGAGCCACGGCCTCAGAGGTAGCGCACTTCTTCATGCGCCACATCGTCTTGCGTCACGGTGCTCCCTCCACTGTAATAACTGACAGAGGGACAGCATTCACAGCGCAGCTTATGGACGAGGTTTTTGAATTGAGCAACACCAGGCATCGCAAGACGACCGCGTACCATCCGCAGACCAACGGACTTACCGAGCGACTGAATAAGACGGTCACAGATATGCTCGCAATGTACATAGACGTTCAACACAAAACATGGGATCGGATCTTGCCTTACGTGACCTTCGCGTATAACACCGCCGTGCAAGAGACGACGCGCTTCACGCCCTTTCGCCTTCTCTACGGTCGCGAAGTCCAGACGATGCTGGACGCTATGCTGCCGTGTCAAGACGCTGACCTATTGACAACTGACGCCGAGGAATTTGCAGAGCGTGCTGAGGAAGCCCGGCAGCTCGCACGGCTGCATATCGGCCAGCAGCAGCAGGCAGACGCACGACGCTACAACATCCGCCACAGGGACGTGTCCTACAACCCCGGGGACCAAGTTTGGGTGTGGACCCCCGTTCGCCGTCGTGGTCTCTGTGAAAAACTGCTAAGCCGGTATTTCGGTCCGTATAAAGTGCTCCGCCGTGTCAGTGACGTAAACTACGAAGTTGTTCCGGACACATCATCGCAGACACGGAGTAGGACACAAAGACAACCGAGCTCAGACATAGTTCATGTTGTGCGCATGAAGCCGTACATTGCGCGTCCGTAACTTTTTTTGTTTTCGTTTTTTTGTTCTCTCATTCCCTTCTTTGTTTCTACTTTTCATTTATCTTTGGGAGATTGCTTCTTCGTTCATTGACTGTGCCGGCGTGACGGCTACTTTTTTTTTGTGTACTTTCGCTTTGCCTGCCTTCTTCGTCGTTGTCTTCTACGCCTATTTTTTTTTTTAGCATCGAGGCGATGCTTTTGTTCGGAAGGGGGGATATTGCCACCTGTAGGTAGTGGGTCGAGGGCAAGAGTGGGTCGAGCCCAAGAGAAGAAAGAAGATCGCGCGCCCCCTTCTCTGCTCGAGCCAGCCCCAACGGTCGCGTCTTCCGAGAGCCAGCTGCTCTACGGGTTATTAAACCTTCAAGTCCACTTCTAGAGGCTCGTGACAATATTGCCACTCATGGCTCCTGAGATCCGCATATGGACGCTTCTTTCTCCATTGAAGAACTGGTGGCCGCACTCGCTGGCTGCAGGCATTATTCGTCACCCGGACCCGACAGTATCACATACTCTGGACTTGCAAACCTTGGTCAAAAAGCCAGAGATGCACTTCTTGGCCTACAAATTGCATCTCCTGGTCTCACTCCTCAAGTCTGGCAAATACCCCTTGGAATTGTCATGTTACCGTCCAATAGACCTGGACAGCGGCGTCGGCAAGGTAATCGAGTAAATGATCGGGACACAGTGTAATGGTAGTTCAAATTTTTCAGCGCTTATCCAGAGGTAATGGCTGGCTTTCGACGCAAACGCTCATCAATAGATAGCATTACTGACCTTGTAACGTCTGTACAGCACCAGAAGCACCTGAAACGAATCACTACAGCCTAATTCCTTGATTTTAAAGGTGTATACAGCAATGTAGCTAATCATGCACTTCTGGACGCCTTAGAAGCTGTTGGGATTGGTGGATGCGTTTTTCCGCGGGATATGCAGCTATTTGAATGAAAGATCTTTTATTTTGACTGACGCCTAACCAACGCCACCTAGTTATACCGGCCGTGAGTACGACAAGGCGCACATGACAGTAGGATTAAGTATCGCAAGGCTGTACTTAGCTCTACACTGTTCAGCTTGGTGCTCGTTGGCCTCGACGATTAGTTGCCACAAATCGTACAGCGCTCCAGATATACAGAGGGCATTTGCATATAGGCTTCAGGAGTGACACTTGTACAAGTCCGCGCACGACTTCAGAAGGCTTCAATGGCAGTGTTGACATATTTATGATGAGAAGGCCTGAAACTTTCACCTGAGAAGTCGGCACTGGGGCTGTATTCTGTAAGAGTCTACCTAGTAGACTGTCCATTTCTGCAGTCGCTGATTGGCGGCTGCTTGTCGTGCAAGAAGGAGACTGGCTGGCACCTTACACTTTTACAGTGTGCTGAAGGCGTGGCACACTACGTCACCTTGTTGTTACGTTTAGAGTTAAATAAACGACCTTCTTTTTTTTCTCTTTTTTGTTGTTTTTACTGCGACGCATTCTTTGCCCGTACCAGTCGCTTTGCGTAGGTTCATGTTACCGCGCCCCCCATATTGGGCCCTTTCAAAAAAGAAATCTCGTGCGCCACATTGGGACCGAACTCGGCTCCCCCAGCACTAAAGTCAGATACTCTATCCATTACGCTATAGATGCACATATACTGCTCTCGTGCAAACGCTAACTAGATCAAAAAAATTAGCGTAGCTTGCACTAGAGGCGCAATGCTAAAGAGACAGCAGAGCTGATGGGCACCTAGCTAGTCCTGGGTTTGTGCTAGACTAAGCACTACTAATTCATCCCCAGCATTTCCGGTATTTATTGATTATTTGTCGATTATTAATTAGCTATTCATTGGCTATCAATTGGCTACAGCAAAGTATTGGCCACGTATTTAGGCTAGGCTAAGCACTACTGACTCCTCCCCAGAATTTGATAAAATATATTGATAATTGATCGATTATCAATTAGCTATTGATTGGCTATCGATTGGATGAATATTGGCCACGTATTTGGGTTAGGCTAAGCACTACCAAGTCATCCCCAGCATTTGACGGAATTCATTGATTATTGATCGATTAGCTATTCATTGGCTATCGATTGGCCATCGCAAGGTATTGGCCACGTATTTGGGCTAGGCTAAGCACTATTTGACTTCAATCAACCAACAGAACAGGCTGGCTTCAGCAAGGGATATTCTACAATGGATCACATCCATGTCATCAATCAGGTAATCGATAAATCTGCGGAGTACAATAAACCTCTCCATATGGCTTCCATACATTATGAAAAAGCATTTGAGTCAGTAGAGATATCAGCAGTTATAGAGGCATTGCGTAATCAAGGAGTACAGGAGGCATACGTCAATATCTCCGGAAATATCTACAAAGATTCCACAGCTACACTGGTTCTCCACAAGAACAGAAGAAAGTTACCTATCTAGAAAGGAGTTGGGCAAGGAGACACAATCTATCCAATGCTATTCACTGCTTGCTTAGAAGCAGTATTCAAGCTCTTAGAATGGGAAGGATTAGGAGTGAGGATCAACGGCGAATATTTCAGCAATCTGCGGTTTGCAGATGACATTGTCCTATTCAGCATCAATGGGGATAAATTACAACAAATAATTGAGGACCTTAACCAAGAAAGTGTAAGAGTAGGGTTGAAGATTATTATGCAGAATACAAAGGTAACGTTCAATAGCCTGGTGAGGGAACAAGAATTCAGGTTCGCCAGTCAGCCTCTGGAGTCTGTATAGCAGTACGTTTATCTAGGTCAATTAGTAACAAGGAACTTTGATCATGAGAAGAAACTTTACAGAAGAATAAAATTGGGCTGAAGTGCATACGGCAGGTATTGCCAAATCCTTACCTGTAGCTGACCACTGTCGTTGAAAAGAAAAGGGTACAATCATTGCATTCCTCCGGTGATAACATATTGGGCAGAAACTTGGAGGTTAACAAAGCAGCTCGAGAACAAGTTAAGGACCACACGAAGAGCGATGGAACGAAAAATGTTAGGCCTAACGTTAAGAGATAGGAAGAGAGCTGTGTGGATCAGAGAGGAAAAGGGGGTAGCCGTGCAGTGGATAAAAATATAGGCTGATGATGATGATGACGACGAAACATACCAATTCATCTCCAGCATTTTCCGATATTAATTGATTAAGAGGAAGAAATGGAGATGGGCCGGCCGTGTAATGCGCAGGATGGATAACCGGTGGACCATCAGAGTTACAGAATGGATACTAAGAAAAGGGTAGTGCAGTCAAGGACGACAGAAAACTAGGTGGGGTGATGAAGTTAGGAAATTTACAGGCGCAAGTTGGAATCGGCTAGCGCAAGACAGGGGCCATTGGTGATCGCAGGGAGAGGCCTTCATCCTGCAGTGGACAAAAATATAGGCTGATGATGATGAAGGATACGAAGTCATCTCCAGCATTTTCCATAATTTATTGATTATTGATTGATTAGCTATAGATTAGCTATCGGTTGGTAATCCATGACTGACTAAGCTTAAGTAGTCCCAACCATGATTAGCTAGACTTAGCCAGGCTCAGCTTCGCTAGTTTTCAGGGGTATGTGCCATTGCACTTGGACCCTTTCTCCACTACCGCCAGGAGCGGCCCACATTTTCTGTTCGCACGTTACGGACTAACACTCGGCTTAAACAGCTCCGCTGTTATAATTAAATTCAAAGGTTGTACTTGCCAAAATCACGATATAATTAAGAGGCACGCCCTAGGCTGGGATCGATTTCGTGATTAAGTGGGAGCTTGGGCGAGTTGGTGATTGAATATCGACATCACTGCACAGGGCAAAAGACGATGACAGAGAAGAGCGCCTGGGTTGTGTCCTTTGTTTTGACCTCGCCTTTTGCGCTACGCAGTCATGTCGAGATTGATTTCGACCACCTGGCGTTCTTTAACGTGCACCCAGTGCATTGTAGATGGGCGTTTTTGCATTTCTCCCCCATCGAAATGCGGCCACAACGGTGGGGATTGCATCCTGCTACCTCGTGCTTAGCATCGCAACGCCAAAGCCACTAAGCAAGGACGGAGGGTACGCCAGCTACTGCTTTGAGATAAATGACACGTGCATCAAGTTTCATAATAACAACTTCCTTTAATAAGCAAGAGCAGTGCACGTGTGCCACAGACGCAGGAATTTCTGTACTCTAGTGCTCATACAACCTCTAGAGCACGCACAAGACGTTTCAGGTACCCCCGGGTAGTTGCTTCACTGATAAATCCTACCATTTTTTTATTAAACGGCAAGTCTTTCGTGAAAGAAACCTGTATGGGTTACCTTTGGAGATTTGTGCTACTTTCGGACACACAACAAGAAACAAGAAACACTCACTTTTTAAGGTTTCTCACGTACCGTTGCCTCCAATATTCCCTCTGAAGGTGAACGCAGTCTTTGATAGCAGGTAGCGTGAGCTCACGGTTAACCACCCGTTTGACATTTTCGATAACCGTCATTCACTTGACGGGGTCTCCAAAAGGCTTCGCTGCTGTTACTTCACGCCGAATGCACAGTTATTCTTTAGTAGTAAAGTACCTGCGACATTTTTAGACTACACGCGTGCTAGCACCGCGTTTGAAGACGACGATGCTGATGTGTCGGCTTTCGTGCGGGTAACCGCCATGTTGGTTTCACATAGCCACTCACTCGCTGGGCGCACTCCGCTGAGGATTAACAGGCGAGCTACTGTCAGTGCTGCTGCGTAAATCCACTGGCGGCTTCAGCGCTCTGCGCATGTGCAGGGGGGGGGGGGGGAGTTGCTCCCCAGTCTCCCCTCGCCCGCTCAGCGCAGCTGCCCGTAAACCTTCTCAGCTAAAAGTCTGCAATAGAGCACTGCGCGGGCTGATTTTCTCACCCGGGCCCGTTTTTACGTTGGGATACCCGCCTGAGCCCGGCCAAAATTTTATGGCGAGACCCGGGCCAGGCCCGGGCCCGGAAATAATCTACGTTACCCGACCGGCCCGGCCCGCCACCCCTTTACCTGAGGCCCGAGCCCGGCTCGAGCCCGGCTCAAAACCGGCCCGAACCCGGCCCGAGACCGAAAAAGATAACCGAGTGGCATTAAAAAAAATAATAAAGAAGATAATAAAAGGAATATATTCTTAAGGCATAAATATATGTCATATGCAATTATGAACACCATTTGAGCGGGGTGAACGCAAGTACCAGCGCGCGAAGTAGTAGGAATGACCCTGCCGAGCAGTAGCGCCAGCAGTTTCCAACGACGCGACCTTAATGCGGCCTAATCCAATCCACTTCTATCGCAGCGCCGCCACAGTATTTTTTACACGTCGGCCGCCCCACTGCAAAGCATGCGCCGCCCCCAACCACTCGTCCCACTTAACTGTATTCTAGTACACTCTAGCTGAAGCGCAGCCACGACCGGTGGTGAGCGCAGTGCATGGAGGGAGTAAATGGAGAAAGAAAGCTTCTCGTTCCTCCATGGTGCAGCGTAATGCGCCGCTGCTAGGCGGGCGGTTGAGAACATACGTGCCATCATGGATGGATGCAGTGCCATATTTCAGCCGCGGGATGAATTATCTTATGTTATCAGTCATCGTTTTACCAATGCGCCTTTGAAGAATCAGCAAGTCGCGAACGCGCTTACACCGCGCTGAAAACATGAATTACTATAATTTAGGTAAGGAATACAATGACATCCTCTGATTTGAGGTGACTTCGGTCTTTCTGGACTTTTACATTCTGTTCAAATCGCGCAAAATACGACGGAACAAGAAAAGGGAAGTACACAAGAGTAGCACTGCTAGCTTCTAGCTGCGCCGGGGCAACAGGTTTTTCAGAGTCGAGACGCTCGAAGATAACTCGCTGCACGCTACATGCACACCACTAGAAAGCCCGAGCCCGGCTCGGGCCGGCGTCAAAATGCCCGAGCCCGGCCCGGGCCCGGGTCACAAAGCAAATGCCATGCCCGAGCCCGGCCCGAGCCCGTGAAAAAACTGCCCTACCCGGCCCGCCCAACCCACGGGCCGGGCCGGGCCGGGGCTTTCGGGTAAGCCCGAGCCCGTGCAGTGCTCTAGTCTGTAATAATTAATCGTGATCCACTAAACACACAACCGATGCGCACTTCATATGGGCGCAGGTATGCAATCAACAGGCCAAAGCCCCGGCACCCTTCCAAGACGTATCCGGCGGCGTGCGCCAGACGGCAGCACATGAAAATGAAAGAGACGGATACCCCTTCGTGCTCCCTCTCGCTTCAACGCGAACTGTGAGCGCGAGAACACAGAGCACTCGAAGCCATCAGTTATTTCAGCTCATCATCATCATCATCATCAGCCTATATTTACGTCCACTGCAGGACGAAGGACTCTCCCTGCGATCTCCAATTACCCCTATCTTGCGCTAGCTGATTCCAACTTGCACCTGCAAATTTCCTAACTTCATCACCTGACCTAGTTTTCTGCCGTCCTCGACTACGCTTCCCTTCTCTTGGTATCTATTCTATAACTCTAATGGACCACCGGTTATCCGATGCATTACATATGGACTGCCCAGCTCCTTTTTGTCGGTCAATGTCCATTAGAATATTGGCTATCCCGTTTGCTCTCTGATCCACACCGCCATCTTCCTGTCTCTTAACGTTAGGCCAAACGGTTTTCTTTCCATCGCTCTTTGTGCGGTCCTTAACTTGTTCTCAAGCTTCTTCGCTAATCGCCAAGTTTCTGCCCCCTTTGTTAGCGCCGGTAGAATGCAATGATTGTACACTTTTCTTTTCAACGACCGTGGTAATCTCCCAGTCAGGATTTGGCAATGCCTGCCGTATGCACTCCAACACAATTTTATTGTGCTGTAAATTTCTTTCTCATGATCAGTGTCCCCTGTGAGTAATTGACCTAGATTAACGTACTCCTTTACAGACTCTAGAGGCTGACTGGCGATCCTGAATTCTTGTTCCCCTTGTCAGGCTATTGAACATTATCTTTGTATTCTGCATATTAATCTTCAACCCCACTCTTACGCTTTCTCGGTTAAGGCCCTCAATCATTTGTTGTAATTCGTCCCCACTGTTGCTGAATAGGACAATGTCATCTGCAAACCGAAGGTCGCTGAGATATTCGCCGTTGATCCTCACTCCTAAGCCTTCCCACTCTAATAGCTTGAATACTTCTAAGCATGCAGTGAAAAGCATTGGAGAGATTGTGTCTGCTTGCCTGACACCTTTCTTGATAGGTAACTTTATATTCTTCTTGCGGAGGACCAATGTCGCGGTGGAGTCTTTGTAGATATTTGCCAAGATATTCACGTATGCCTCCTATACTCCTTGTTTATGCAATGCCTCTCACCCGCCGTGGTTGCTCAGTGGTTATGGTGTTCGGCTGCTGAGCACGAGGTCGCGGGATCAAATCCCTGCCACGGCAGCCGAATTTCTATGGGGGCGAAATGCAGAAAACACCCATGTACTTAGATTTAGGTGCGCGTTAATGAACCCCAGGTGGTCCAAATTATCCGGAGTCCCCCACTACGGCGTGCCTCGTAATCAGATGGTGGTTTTGGCACGTAAAACCCCAAAATTTACGCAATATGCCTCTATGACTGATGGTATCTCTACTGAACTGAATGGTTTTTCATAATCCATGAAAGCCATGTAGAGAGGTTGATTGGACTCCGCAGATTTCTCGGTTACCTGTTTGATGACATGGATATGATCCATCGTAGAATAGCCCTTCCTGAAGTCAGCCTGTTCTTTCCGGGAACTGAAGTCAAGTGTTGCCCTGATTCTATTGTAAATTATCTTGGTGAATATTTTACACAATACTGAAAGTAAGCTAATGGGTGTATGATTCTTCAATTCTTTAACGTCTCCCATCTTATGGATCAGTATAATGTTGCCGTTCTTCCAGCTCTTTTGTACACTTGAAGTCTTGAGGCATTGTGTAGGTTACCCAAATTTTCTGGTAGGTTACACTGTAAAAAGATTTCTTCAGTTTACGGCGAAAGTTGAAGGTAAAATGTTTCCGGACACTTTTCCGTAAATGAAAAACGAATTTTCCGTAAAACGGACAGTCTGTAAAATGTTTTTCCTTCGAATGGAAAGCGGAGAGTTCCGTCGAATGGAAAACAGTGATTTCCATCGAATGGAAAATGGTGATTTCCGTAGTTGTGATCACGGAATTAGCTGTATTTTCCAAATACAATACGGTGAGCTCCGTAGAACGGAAATTCTGTAAATTCAGCCCAGTACTTTCCTAATTAAAGACGGGCAGACCATGGTGAGGAAAGGTATGCACATAAAACACACAAAAAACAAAACAAAAAGGAAGACAGAAACACCTTTTTTGTTCTTCTTGTGTCCATGTTTTCTATGCTTGCGTTCCTGTACCATGAATCCATACGAGCTTGTTCAGCTTTATGTTGCTTCAAATCAACAGGTGCAAAATTTGTTTTGTAAATGATGATGCAGGTGTATATCTCCAGCAAATGAGAAAATTGTTTAATTGAAATAAGTCATACCAAGTTGTACATTACAACATGGCTAACTCGCAGCAGATATAGCTTGAAATGGGGAAGAAATCACTGCACGTAAACGGACATACACCACACTGAACATGCTGCGTGTGCACGTTTCCTCCTTGTGTAACTGTCTTCTACACCGCTTCATCTTCGTGCCAGTGTTGCCATGGTGCATTTGAGTTCTGTACATGACGTGTACAAAGCATACATACAAATTCGTGCCCAAAAAGCAACAAGCCACCTGAATATGAACAAAACAGCGTGTTTAGTGTGCTTTACTGAAAAAAAAAACTTGCAAGACACTATAAATGGGCTGACTAGAAGAAGGATTGGTTGAGAATCGGAATGACTGGTTACTTGCAGATGCCTCCTGCTTTGCCTGAAAAGGAAAAAAAAACACCAATCAATTAAGACTTTTTATTAGTAGTAAAATCTGCTTACAAGAGACACTCGGTTATGAGAGACATTTGAAAATGGTTTTGTTGGTTTTCCTATGTTCGCCATGTTAACAACATTGCATACAAGAGACATGATGACAAGAAACACTCGGTTGCTAAGGGAAACTTTATGTCCCTAGATAAAATTCTTCATTATTTATAAGAGACACAACCCAGACACGCTCACGTAACGCGGCTAACGTCGAACTAATCGGTATGCGCTGCAATTTTCACTCCGTTGGCTCGATTTTGTTCCGTTCCGCAGCCGGCTGCCATTCCTCGCATGGTTGAGACTACCAATTTCACTGAATTTTCTGCCATTATGCTTCTATAATCGTCTCGCTCCCACACCGACTCTGCGACCGAGTACCATTGAGTTGGACTTCCGTCACAGCGTATGCGGTGCTGGTCGCTTTGTAGGCCGGTAGTCAAACTCCCGAGCCATGCCATGTTTCCATTAGATAGCTCTGTTCGCATCAAAGATGTGTTTAAACACGCTTTGGTGCTGATGTATAATAAAGTGGTCTAGTCCGACTCAGTGTTTTTAGAATTTTAGGTTACAAGAGACCTTGGTTAAAAGAGACATGTTTCCCGGGTCCCTTCGGTGTCTCTTGTAACAAGGTTTACTCTACCACCATCACCGTTTTTAGTCAGATACATTAGCAATAAATGATTTCCAAGTCACATATGTAATTACCAGTGCTCTAAAAGAAAATGTCATACTCGGCCTTGTTGGTATATGTCCCTTGTCTTATAACATGAAAAACTTCAGATGAAATCTACCTAAGTCATTTGATGGCTCGCTTGGAACAGGCAAAGCTCTCACGTACACACTGACATTCAGAGATTACATTTTCTGCATGTAGGTAGAGCTACCACAACTATATACTGCGGACCTTGGCTTTCAACTTTCACTGCTCTAACCGAAAACCTTGCAGATTCCACTGTTTCCCCAAAACAATGAAGCACTCTTGAAACGAGCTAAAACCACTCATGTTGGACAATTCCGATGCAAAACAATCAAGCCAGAGGTACTGTCCAGATGACAAGCTTATAAATTAGTAACAATATGAAGAAAGCATGCCTTGCACCACCATGTGTGCCTTTCAGCCTCTTTCAGATTTGGTTTGTTTTGTCATGAAAGTATCAATGTGCAATATACTTTTACCTAAGCAATGATAATTGAAAGTTATCGTCGTCAGTGCGTCAACATACTATCTCGATCTCCTTAAAAAGTTTTAATTATGTGCTGTGCTCACCCAAAAATGTACCGTTTCGTCAGTCTGTGCTTTTCGAAGCAACCTGTAGCACTTTCGCAAGGTAAAGGAACCTGCAACAAGTACACATGGACCCCATATGTGGCAGCTACAAGCAGTACCATTTATTATGTCCCCTCCTTGACTTGCAACCCCACAACCAAACAAATAATGCAACATGTCGTTCCAGACAGCGTTACTTCCATGACGTGATTAATTTGGGAACTTTCTAAGAATCCGCCTCGCCTAAAGAAATTTTAAAGTAAAGCTCAAACTAAAGCAATCCCCAAACATGAGCGCTTCTCGTGGATTTTGAGAGTCAACGAGGGCAGAGCTATTTGCCCCAAATGTCTGCGACTTCAATGGCAACAGGATGGCCAAATTCCGTGCTGTTAATAGATGCAGAGAAAAACACACTGAACTTTAAATATGTGCAACGTTGTGTATTCAAAGCTTAACTTCTTCATATCGTAGCAGGGATACTCCGTGGTAATTAGTTGGAATTCATGCTATTTGCCTGCAGTCTGTGCCAAAATATTCTTAGAGCCATAGCCACAACACTTGTTCTTTGGGATTAATCAAAATGCGGATTCGGCAAAATCCAGAAAAAATGCTTCCAATTGAACAGGTGCTTCTATATTTTATTTTCAAAGACAATTCTTTTTCTTGCGAAACTAACGATGAGTGTAGCTATAGGGGCTTGTTTGTATGACATCTTTTATTTTGTTGTAGCGCAAGGCTGAACGACAGGGACAACAGAAATGCACATTTGACATGCACAAAGTGTTAACTTCCAACAACAGATTTATTTCCTGTTCTCGCCACTACATATACCCTCAACACGTCATACAACACGTGTAAAAGCTCGGTAAACATGAACTCAAGAAAACCCGGAACCACACGCATGCAGTTTTTTTAGCCACACAGATTGACACATGCACACGTTTAACGTGAACAAAGATAATCAAGCTCTTTCGAGGATTATGAAATTAAAGGCTTACTGATGCATGCGTCACCAAATGTTGATATGTTTCTAGTGTCTATAGTTAAGCGCATTATTTTGCACCTGCTTCTATTAATGGTAACTGCTTTTTTGAATCTAGGTTTGCACTTGCATCTTTGGCAATGAAGGGCAAGAAAACCGTCAGTAGCCAAGGTATTTAATTTGTTATTGTGTTCTCATAGCCTGTCATTTATACATCTACCAGTTTGGCCAATGTAGGACCCTCCACACCCAAAAGGAATGTGGTATACAACACATGCGATATAATCAATGAATTTGCTTTTATGTTCCTTCTCGCATGCAGTATCCGAAATGCTTTCTGGCCTTGGCTTCCTACACAGGCTCATTAATTTATTAGGCGTCGAAAAAACAACAAAAAACAACCGGGGGGACCGGTGTCGACGAGAGCACTACCATGCGCTTACGTGCCGTCTTTCTGCAGATCGCGGCAGCTGGGGTACTCATGTCATCGCTATCACCGCAACCTGGCCACGCCTACCGATGCCCGGTGGAAATGGTGGGAGCATCGCTGGATCTTTCGACCATGTCGGCTGTCATAGAAAACGTCAGCGGACAGTGGGCGTCGCCAACAGACCATCAAGTACTAAAGCGGGAGCCTCACGCCATCACAACGGGGACCGGTGTCGACGAGAGCACTACCATGCGCTTACGTGCCGTCTTTCTGCAGATCGCGGCAGCCGGGGTACTCATGTCATCGCTATCACCGCAACCTGGCCACGCCTACCGATGCCCGGTGGAAATGGTGGGGGCATCGCTGGATCTTCCGACCATGTCGGCTGTCATAGAAAACGTCAGCGGACTGTGGGCGTCGCTAACAGACCATCAAGTACTAAAGCGGCGGCCTCACGCCATCACAACGGGGACCGGTGTTGACGAGAGCACTACCATGCGCTTACGTGCCGTCTTTCTGCAGGTTGGTGTTGCGTATCATGCTACTCCCAAACCTAAGAAGCGCCATTTTCTGTCGACACCGTGGCCCTTGTTTCTTGCTATTCGCTTTATTGGAAGTGTGCCTTTCACGTGGATTTGCATTACGAGCTTTGTAGTGCATCTGCTTGTACTTCTGTCCGGAGACGTCGAGCTGAATCCTGGACCTCTGACAGAGGCTCAGGTTGCAAGGCTCATAAAAGCTGTCGATGTCATTCCTGTAGTTCAAGAAAACCAGCAAAAACTTTTGAAGGAGGTCTCAGTTGTCCAGGCAAATCAAGGCGAATTCACGGAGAAGCTAGATAGTTTGGCAACAAAGCTATATATATCCAAAGTAGAAGAAGAGATTGAGTCCTTCAGAGGCACACAGACAGCTGTCATGGACCTTCAGTCGACTGTTGAATCTCTGAGGAAACAAGTTCAAACTTTGTCAGAAAAAACGACGACTTAGAAAACCGATCTAGGCGATGCAACCTTGTTTTTTATGGCATTACGGATACTGAAAGGGGAACCTGGGATGAGCCAGAAAGAAATGTTATCGGCTCGGTGTCAGCATCAGTCACAGTGACATTGAACGCGCTCACAGGATAGGGCGATACAGCGCGCTAAAGCCACGACCAACTTTAGTTGCTTTTTCGTCCTACAAAACTAAACAGAAGGTCTTACTTCAAGCCCGGAGGCTTAAAGAAACAAGCTATGCTATGAGTGAAGACTACTCCGCGCAGGTTCGCTTAGAAAGAAGGCATCTAATTTCATTCGCCAAAAAGCAAACGCACCCCTTTAAGCTTCGGTTTAACCGTTTGAATATTGCAAACAGCACCTACATCTATGATAACGAGGCAAAAGAGGTGGTACAGTGTAATTCATAGCAAACCCTCGAAGCTGACCGTTCTGCGCATGTCAAAGTTTGCAGCTTATAATTATCAACTGCCGCAGTATAAAAAATAAAGCAGATGAGTTCGCGCTTGTAATTTCACTGCATTGTCCGGGCATTATCATTGGTACTGAATCCTGGCTGGATGACAGTTTCAAATACTGAAGTGTGCCCAATAGGCTACACGGTTTATCGCTCGGACAGGAACAGACACGGAGGGGGCGTATTCATGCTTGTTTCAGATAACTTGGAAAGCTGGCCGATCGATCTTTGCAACATAGACTGCGAGCTTGTTATGTGTAAAGTTTCTTCACAAACAGGTAGGACAATTACAATAGCCTCGTTCTGCAGGCCCCCAGGAAATGACAGTGCAGCTATATCTAGCCTGTCTGAAGCACTGGCGTCAGTTTCTTATGATGTGGTTCTACTGGGGGGTGACTTCAACCTACCAGACGTGTCCTGGGGCCGCGGCCGGCCGACGAACTTATCAAACTCATCGTTACATTCTGCCTTGTTGGACCTCACAAGTAGCTTCAACCTTACTCAGTGCGTCGAGTCTCCAACCAGAGTCACTGCTCTGTCATCCAACACCCTCGACCTCCTCTTCACAAATGAAGCTGATCTGGTGTCTCCGCCTATCTGTGTTCCCGGTATCAGCGACCACGCTGCCGTTTTAACCAGCGTTTCTTATCCACACCAAAATAGAGCTCGGCTTACTCCAAAACTGATATAATATTACGATCAGGGAAACTACCAGTCAATGAACAGTGAATTAACTAATTTTCTTCCAGCTTTCACAGAGGTTTGCGCAGAAAAATATGTTAACACTGCTTGGAGCGTACTGAAAGATAAAATACTTGCACTAATTTCGGAGCACATACCATCAACATTTCTAACTGCCAAACATCGGAAAGATAAACCATGGATCACCCCCGAAATCCGTCAACTCCTTAGAAGAACACGCCGTCTTTTTCAGAACCTAAGAAAAAGCAAAATGCCAGTTCCTCCTGAAAAATTATTTTCTGTCCAGCAAACTTGTAAAGCGAAAATTAGTGAAGCGAAGCGTCATTTTTTCAGTACTTTAGATGCAAAGATTCGAAACAATGACAAAATCATATGGAAGCTTGCCAAAAAAACCAGGAAAGAGAAAATTGGTATACAATGCATCACGTCTGACAATGGCACGATAACAAATGATGAATTGATAGCCACTGCTTTCAACGACTACTTCAGGTCCGCCTTTTCTGCTAATTCCGCAATGAACAATATTACGTTACCGGCATGCGCCTCAGTTGTTCAGGAAATGCTCGATATCACTTTATCAATTCATGGTATTTTTCAAATCCTTACCAGCCTAGACACAAACAAAGCGACAGGTCCTGACGGCATGCCCAATCGCGTGCTGAAAGAATGTGCTAGCTCTCTTAGTAATCTTCTTTTCACAATGTATATGACGTCACTATCTGAAGGAATCATGCCGGACGAATGAAAATTTGCTCATGTGGTTCCTGTCCATAAGAAAGGACCAAAAAATAACTTTGAACAATACCGCCCAATTTCTCTCCTATGTGGCGCTTCGAAAATTATGGAACACATCGTATACAGTAACCTAATAAGGCACCTGAATTCGCAAAACTTTTTTATGCAGAACAGCATGGTTTTCGCGCCGGATTTTCTTGTGACACACAGTTAACGGAATTTTCTTTTGACATAACAACTGCATTAGATCAAGGTACTAGCGTTGACTGCTTGTTTTTAGATTTTAAAAAAGCATTTGATCGGGTACGACATGATTGTATAATACACAAACTTCAGCATTTAAAGATTCCCGCTGACCTAATGAACTGCTTAAAAAACTACTTCGTAAATCGCAGACAGATAACTGTGCTAAATGGATGTTGCTAATCAGCTGTTCCTGTCACGTCCGGAGTACCGCAGGGGTCTGTTCTGGGCCCGTTATTATTTCTTATTTTTATTAACGATATTGCTAAAAACATACAGTCCAACCTACGATTGTGCGCAGATGACTGCGTTGTTTACCGCTCGATAAACATTCAAAGTGACATCAAAATTCTTCAACAGGACCTTAATAAAATTTCGAACTGGTGTGCTACTTGGTGCATGACCCTAAATGAATCAAAATGCAACCACGTGTGCTTTTCTAGGAAAAAAACTGACGTTTCCCATTCTTACAGAGTGAACAACTCAACCATTCCGAGCGTAACAGGGGCCAAGTACCTCGGCGTTCTCTTCTCAAGCGATATTACTTGGCAGGATCACATTGCTGAGATTGCCGCAAAAGGGAATAACACACAAATTTTTTTGGCTCGAAATTTAATCCCCTGTCCTCTGGCAACTAAGAAGTTATTATACACGACATACGTGAGGCCTATTCTTGAGTATGCGTGCACGATATGGGACCCTTATCAGGACAACCTTAAATACATTCTAGACCGCGTACAAAACCGAGCGGCACGCTTTATCACTGGGAACTATCGCAGATCTAGTAGCGTCACAGAAATGAAAATACGCCTAGAGGTTTCGACGCTAGCCGAACGCCGGCGTTGCTTGCGTCTCAAATTTTTGCATAAGGTTTTTTACAACAATACTGGCATTAATAAATCAAAATACATGCTTAACCCACATTACATATCCCATCGCCGTGAACACACATTAAAAGTAAGGCCAATAAAGTCAAGAACGAAATTGTTAAAATATTCTTTTTTCCCGAAAACCATCAATGAATGGAACGCTCTGCCTGAGGACACCGTTTCTAAAACATCAAATTCAGCCTTTTACAGTGAACTGCTTACCATGTGATCAGTTCGTGTGTTTTGATGTTATTTTTTTCACGCGTTTGCTGGCCAACTATATATATTTATGAGAGTGTATATGCGCGTATGTGTGTTTATATATGTATATGTGCACATGTATGTGTATATGTGTATATATGTACATATAGTCCTTTTCTTTCTTTTTTCTTTTTTTGTTTTGGAGATAGTTATCCTGCCTGTACTGTATTATTCGTCACCGTGTTCTTTTTGTTATGTAGCCTTAATTACTACTGTTTTGCATTTGTATCCCCCCCCCACTGTAATGCTCTCTGAGCGAATGTGGGAATGTATAATAAATAAATAAATAAATAATTAAACATTGATGTCACTCCTTCCAGCAATCTTTAATCTGTGGGAGAAACTATGTATTTAGGGGATGGCAGCAATCTTTTTCTTTATGTCGGTACTTGTACCATATACCTGCTCAGAACCTTTTTGCTTTGCCTTTTTAAGCAGTCCTGCTGCGACGGACACGAGCACGCGGCTCGGGTAACCAAAGCCACTTAAACGTGAGACTTGCTGTTCAAAGCTATCGTACATTAGGTGCAGGATAGCCATGTGACCGGAAGATTAGATTCCTTGACATTAGTTTTGTGATCCCGATAACAAAACCACCGGTGTTAAGAACCTAGGGCAAGTAAGCCACTTTTACCATTTCATTCCAAGCATACAAAACTTGTGACGAGGGGAATCACGAAGGCGTGTTTCAATGAAGCGCTGAAGAAGCCATGCCAGCAGCTAAGGCACAATAGCTTCGGACGGCCAGTCTCACGTTTAAGCGGCGCTTGTTACCCGAGCCAAGTGAAAAAAGGTTCCGAGCAAGTGGATGGTACAAACACCGACATAAAGAAAAGAAAGGTTGCTGTCATCCCCTACATACATAGTTTCTCCAACAGAATAAAGATTGCTGGAAGGTGGGATATCATCATTGTTTTTTTGGCTCCTAATAAATTGGGGAGCGTGTGTGGTAAGACAAGGCCAGAAAGAATTGCGGATACTGCATGCGAAAAGGAACATCAAAACAAATTCATTGATTGCATCATGTGTGTTGTATACGACATTCCTTTGAGTGTGGATGGTCCTACATTCGTCAGACTGGTAGATGTATAAGTGACAGGCTACGATAACGCAATAACAAAGTAAATACCTGGCTGCTGATGGTTTTCTTGCCCTTCATTGCCAAAGATGCAAGTGACACCCTACATTAAAAAACCGTTATCATGAGTATAAGCAGGTGGAAGATGATGCCATCTTTGTTCGCGTTAAACGTCTACATGTCTGTCAATCTGTGTGGCTAAAAAACTGCATGCGTGTGGTTCCTATTTTTTTCAGTTCATGTTTACCGAGATTTTACACGTGTTGTATGACGTTTTGATGGCATATATAGTGATGAGTAATTGACCTAAATAAACGTTCGCCTTTACAGACTCTAAAGGGGACCCTGATCATGAGAAAGAAATTTACAGAAGAAAAATATTGGGTTGGAGTGCATACGGCAGGCATTGCCAAATCCTTACTGGGAGCTTACCACTGTCGGTGAAAAGAAAAGTGTACAATCATTGCATTCTACCAGTGCTAACATGTTGGGCGGAAACTTGGAGGTTAACAAAGAAGCTCGAGAACAAGTTAAGGACCGCACAAAGAGCGATGGAACGAAAAATCTTAGGAGTAACATTAAGAGACAGGAAGAGAGCGGTGTGGATCAGAGAAGAAACGGGGATAGACGACATTATAGTTGACATTAAGCGGAAGAAATGGAGCTGGGCAGGCCATGTAATGCGTAGGATGGATAACCGGTGGACCATTAGGGTTACAGAATGGATACCAAGAGAAGGGAAGCGCAGTGGAGGACGGCGGAAAGTCAGGTGGGATGAAGTCAGGAAATTTGCAGGCGCAAGTTTGAATACGCTAGCGCAAGACAGGGGTAATTGGAGATCGCAGGGAGAGTCCTTCGTCCTGCAGTTGACGTAAATATAGGCGGATGATGATGATGATGATAGTTATGAGACCTGCAAACGAATTTGTTGTTGAACGTTAACGCTGGCTGTGCGTCGAATTCGCGTTTCTGTTGTCCCTGACGTTGAGCTTGCGCTACAACAAAATAGCAGATACCAGTGATTTCATTGTCGTCAGGCTCGGGCACCAAATAAAATTTGTTCACCAAAATTAAGTGGTCACCAGGCATGTCTAGTTGAATTTATCTGAACATACTCTACTATCGGTGGTGAAGAAGTTGCCAGGTTAAAGGGCTACAAGAAGGCACTAGTTATGTTTTCTAGGGCAAGAAGGCAACAGAGTATGTTAACTAAGGCAAGTAGTCACAGGAGTCCTGGATCAGTAGAAGAAAATTTGGAGAATAATAATTGGTCGGAACACTTATATCACGCACTTCTGAGTCACGAAGGGCTTGTCTTTGTCTCCCTTTCTTGTGCCCGTGTATTTTTATTGTTACATGTTCATTTATGCACTATGATAATGAACTTGTTTTGGAAAACTTCAAATTTGTACCTGACGTTTGACTCACTTTTGCATGTAAGTAAAAATTATGAACTTGTCGCTTTGAACAGTCATCTCCATCTGCTGTACACTTGTGAGATAGGGTTAACAGTATTTGAAGGTTTGTGCATTAAGGCAGGAGAGCAGCACTTGCTGGATGCAGCAGTATGCAGCAGTATGCAACAAGTGTATCACTAATGACCTTGAAAATCTTGTTAGTTATTAATTTGTAAACACCAGTTGTCAAACAGCCTTCTGACTAAAGGTCTGAACACATTATACACAATTATAGCAGGTACTACTACACGAAAGAAAACCTGCAATAGAACCTACCAAATACAGTATTAGTGTAGTGCCAGGTCAAATTCCTCCTCAGTGCTTGTGTCCTTCCTGGGAGAAGGAAAAAAATGTTAAGCTTAGATTGACAGCTCCAAACCACACAAACGTAACTACCACAGAACATGAGGAGCTGTAACTAGATACAGTCAACCTGCTTAACCATTTCATAGACATTCAACGACAGAATGTACTTTCATGAAGCCTCTTATATGTGAAATTCATGCTGTAATACAAACATGTTAGCAGACAGAATAAAAATTGCATGTACGAAAATTTTCAGGAAAACTAGATTTCCTAGCTACCACAGTCCACTCCTTGTGACGTACAAGCGACGGTCTAAGCTACAATCAGAAGGTGGAAAATTCGGGCTCCTTTCTAGTAGACAACTAACCATCTCTCTACCTGTACTCAGCAATACAAAGGTGAATCACAAGTACTATACTGATAAAGAACAGTTCAGAACTGCTGCCACGTGAGTGCAATAAATAAATTATTTCGAATTTATCATCATGTAAGACTAGGCGTGTTATTTCCTATACATTACACGAAAGATTGGTGAGAAAAATATTGCATTCAGTCAATATTGTGATTTGCAAAACAGTAGTAAGAGGTTAAGGTGGGAGACTCTCAGGTGGTATGCTGCGATGTTTCGAGAAATTGTTTCAAGGAGCGTCTTTCCTTAACCCTTTCACATGCCAATTAGTTGTGTTGATTGAAAACTTAGTTTCACCGCATTTCTTACATCTTCAGATTCATAAAATGTTTACAGATACACAATAGATGAAGAGTTTTCAGTTCTTTAGTGAGTTTGTCAAGTTTATAGAATGTGCACTCCATGCAAAAACTCAGTGCAAGTGCATCATATTTGCAAACATCAACTATTTCATGTCTACCAGGCTTGAATAGCACCTATCCAGCCACTCAAAAATTATGACTGGTGCAACACACTGTGAAAAACGATGAAAGAAGTGACATACATACAATGACATACACCAAGCAAAGTACCCAACCACCTACCTTCATACTTCCTTTACTAAAACGATTTGCCTGTGTAATTCAAGCTTGCAGCACCACTTCAATCAGAAGAGTTTCAAGATGTACTGGACACATTTTAAATATCCTTACTTTATTCAATGCTATTGCGAATAATGCACTATCTTGGTGTATTCAATTGTGTGCATAGCGTCTGAAAGGAATAATCATATTAATGGAATCTTTGCTGAAACTCAAGGCATAATACTCATATTTTTTTACAGTTTTGTGATGAGACAACACAACAGATGCAGAAGTTAAAACGCATCTTTATAAAAGGCTGTAGAAAGCAAGTTGAAAGCAACTTTCTACAACCTCTCGCAATACCGAGAAATTTCCTATGAGTGTTCTGACATTTCCTTGTACCATGATGCACTGTTTTCACAGACAGCTTGAATCGCTGTATCTCAAGTTTTGGAAGCAACTTATGAATTGCTATAACAAGCAGAGTTGAAGCCCTACCCAGACTGCACAGCCACTTACTTTCTTTAACACCCCACGTGTAATGAATTATGTCATCCATATGGCACAGTTTCCGATTATATTTCCAAGCATGAATCTCATAATTGCAAGTTATGCAAGAGTGTACCTATGCGATTACTTGGGGACAGCACGAAAAGACGGGAGAAGGCTAGACAACACGAACGCAGGTAAATAATTTTGTTTACAGACAAACGTATATATGCTAGGCTTGTGTGTCCTGCGTAGTTGCAGCTGCTGGATAGCGGGATAATGTAAACAACAACCGCACAGTTGAAGAACTGCTGTTCTGCCTTTTGCTGCAATTTGCGTCAAGGCTTGGAACGAGTCACCTTTTCGCACAATGTACCCCGATTGCTCGACGTGAAAAATAAAAGGAAAGTTCCAGCTTTCTCAACAGTATTTCATACTGTGACTGACCTTGTGAATATGATATAATAGAGGCCACCACACTGCAAGCAAATGTTAGCCATGGGTTCAGAAGCTCTCCTCCACTTGGTGATGCCTCGATTTCTTGAGGACGCCTTTTGGTGTTCCTGCGATGAGCTTCACAGCCAAAGAGTGTGCCGACGCGGAAGGCAGAATACCCTCCTCCAAACATTGGGCATAGCTCCAGCACACATAACACTAACCAAAGAAAACCCTGCGGTCCAGAAATGGAAGATCACTGTCTAGTGGTAGTTTTTCCCCGTACGTGAACTTGTCTAGCACTGCAGAGAAGACAGAAAGAAAATCACTTTACCCATTTAGTAGCCTTACTTCACCTAATATAGAGGAGAAAGTTGCCAGTGAAGCAAAATAACTTTACTACACGGGTGCCCACAAAAGCTAGCGTTTTACGGTTACCTGACAGTGTTTTTATCTGTGAGAAGTTGCCAAGCAAGGCTACTCAAGGAGTTCAGCCATTTTTTAATGTCTCCTCCAGAGTTCCAGGTGTGCTCATGGAAGTAAAACTGCTGGAAGGCAAGCTTCAATATCTGGCTTGAAGGTTTTCTGTGGTGAGCATCGTGCTGGATCTATGCCCCACACTCAAAAGTGTCTTGGCCTTTCCTATTAACGCACTTGAACACTGAAGCGTGTTGTTGCTACAGGAACACAAAGGAGCACTCTTAGCACCACCACGACGTGGAGGGGTGCTTCCAGACCGAAGTACGGTTGCTTTTAACACTGTGTTCGCACTGCCTTTCGCCATGCGTTGCCAAGAAGCATTTAACGGAGCTGAACCTAGGTGAAGTCTCCAGTCGGAGTACTTCAAGGAAGCCAAGGCCTACCACTGCTGTACAATATGTACACAAAGGAAGCTTTCAATTTAAGCAAACTGCTGGGGAGAGTTGGAACTACCTTTTTATTTTCAGGGCCAAACAAACTGGGCTGGTACGAAAATTCCAACCGGACCAGGCCAAGATTTGAAGTTTGCATCAAGAAGTATGTACTGGAGATCATAGGAAGTGCAGTTGGTGCTCCTTACAACATCCTACTGCCCTGCAGCAGCAATTATGTAGGACAAACAGGACGATGACTCAAGGACTATTTTAGGAAACACGCACAGACCCTCGACACAAGATGGGGAAGCAACGTAGCTATTTATGCTGCTTTGTGCAGTTGTATATCAAGTTTTGAGCAATGAAGAATCCTCATGGCACATGTCCAAAACATACAAAACTCGCAGAATAGCCCCCACATATGCTAGTGTGTAATCACCTAATCTTCTAGACAAATTGAGGTATTCAGATGAACTGCGAGGGCATTCTTAACTGGGCTGGTTGGTGCATGTTTAGGAAGGAACTGAATGGTGCCATCGAGAGGATAAAGGGAATATGTTGCTGTGCCCGTTGCCTTCACTTCGTTCTGGCAGTAGTGTTGTTCATTCCCTTCAAAATATTCAAATATTTTGGTGACACAACTGCGTGCTCAGGCTATATTTTACCTTGTTATGATAATTTCCAATGTCACATGCAAATCCGTCGAGGCATCTTCACCTATTATAGTAAGCTGAACAGTGGCTAACAGTGAGCTTAACTGTGGTTACACTTAGTTACCATGGAGCCCATGCATGACAGTGTTAGAGGTCAGTATGCAGGTGTTTCTGCATACTCATAGAAGCAAACTAGACAAAGAAAAATCTTATTGGTGCATGTTTTACCTGTTGCCTCAAATCCCGAATTCCGGTGCTATTAGTGTTTTTTTTAACATCACTCATGTGCAACCTAGACAAGTATGAAACAATACAACTTGCAAGTCGACGTCCTCATGCTGAACCAATTGGTTGCCCCAGGAAGAACAAAACCTCATGTATCTTTTGGATGCATTTGTAACAATTATTATACTTGAATAGACATTGTCATTCCACCAACATTTGCAGTCAATGTCCATAGGACTGCATATGCATGACTGATATACGATACAATGGCACAGCTTACCAGAACAAATAGCACAATGCAAGACTGCTTTGCCACTGGTGTTGCAAGCAGGCCCCCATGGCTGAGAAACTGAATGCAAGGCGGCACACAGACATCCTTCACTGGTGAAACAGCTGCAAATGAAATACTGATATCAGTTACTTTCTTAGCGGTCACCCAAAGCAAAGCACAAACATTTTATATATAATTATACTATTGCATATAAGCTTGTCACCGAGTTACTGTTATTGCTGTGAGATAGCTTACAGTATTTTATGAAGTTCTAATGGCCTCGTTTAACTTATTTGCAAAAAACTTTATGAAGCACCTTCTAATCGAAAAATGAGCTGACAAAATATTTTGCCCTGCATAACTTACAACACATGCACACATTTAAGAATTATTGCACTGATGCGTGTAAGCTGAAAAATAGTCTATGCAACTCGAGACAGTAAGTGTGAACCTCCCTTCAACATCAGTGTTGACATATATTTTGGTTGGTTTTTACACTTGTTAGGAATATATATAACCTTGCAATGTCCATAATGCACGTTCGGCCACTGCTATTCTATGTGAAGGTTACATTAAAAATTACTTTTCGCATGCATTCGTTTTACAATTACGGCCGCATATGGGCAGAACTTAAGCGGCAATCCTCCATCCCAGAATACTTGATATGCTGACCTACTGCGTCAGAACGCTAATCGTCAGCCTGGTAGCTGTAAAAAACAAATATAGATTGCCAGGTAGAAAATAATTCGTTTCCTTTGCAATGATCCTTAAAAGGGTATCACGCGTACAACTTTCAATTGCGATCGCGCACGATTGCTCGGGCTCTACTACAAACGAACGGGCACCGTGTGACACCTGTGTTACCTAACACTGCAGATGGCACAAGGTTACGGCAGTAAGCACGCTCCACCGTCATTTCATTGCAATCAAGGGGCATGCACATCGAACATGCTCTATGAGGTCTTCATCTTCCAATCCCGGGTGTGAACACTGCGATTATACACGCCCAGCCAAGGCACTGCGTCCGAAGCTTATAATAATGGCTAAAAATTTCACTGTGATGCAATGCGTCCCCAAATATTGGTAACATAGCGTTGCACAGCGTCGAGAGAGATACTAACGGGCACAACGCCTTCACTTAATTTTGGAACGCCGAGCACACAGCACTACACAGTACTAACTGGAATGCTAATGTCAGTAAACCAGCGGCCACATACAGACGACAAAGGAGCTGCTAGAGGCGTCAACGTCGCTAATATTGCCAACGCGTCTCAGTTGTAGTCAGTATGCATTCAACGCAACAAATACAACACCCCTTTATCACAGACTCGCTATGTCGCTTTATCAATACTCATGGCCAAGGAATCTCGTTAAACAGCGTGCTCACACAACACAATTGAGCCCATCTCCGGCCATCGCGGAGCATTTCGCACGCGCGACGTGCTCCAACAACGAAAAAAAGACACTTAAATCACTTACTTGTGTAACAATCCAGTGCCGATTCCTTCCTATTTAGAGTGAAATCACAAATGCGTCAGGAACACCACCTCCGCCGTCCGCCATTAGGGAGCACTCGTACGGTTGTTTGTGCTGGAGAAATGCAACCCAGCGTGTAGGCGCGATGAAGGGGTCGTAAGCAGCGCCACCGCTCAAACCCTACCTGCTTCTTTTTGTGTGTTTACTATACTCGCACGCGAATAATGTTCAAACAGCGTTATCTATGGTGATATATGTAAGTGGCAGTGAGAGTATACAGTGTCTTTTCGTTACATTCTTTGCGTGTTCATTTTTCACTCGTAACGTGTTCAGTTGCCCTCCACATGAAATTACGGACGGCTCTCCGTATTTCAAAAACGGAGCTCACGTCCGTCTTTTTTACGTAGAATCCCGCCGTTTTTCATAAAACAGAATGGCCTACGTAAATGTTACGTAGGGTTTTGCTTTATAATTACGGAAATTTTTTACAGTGTAGCCCTCCAAGATTGCACGCGTGCGGCCGCACTTTGCCGTCGCAGCTGGAATAGGAGAGGAGGTGCGCACTAACCTTCCCATTTCCCAACTACCCTTTTTAGCGCGCGCCCATCTCCCCACTCCCCGCTGCCCCCCTCTCCCCTCGAGAGCGTGAGATGACACGGCCGCATCAAGCCACCATCCTCGTACCTACAGCATAGGGCCGGCGGCCGCGATGTTACCGCACTTGGTCTTTATAAGGGACATCACGTCGACGGCGGAAATTCGCCTGGAGTGCGAGTATAATTGCTATCACAATAAAAACTTCACAGTTTCTCCCGAAAGGCGAAGCATCAATGGCGATAGCAAATGAGTAGAGAGCTATATACGGAGTAAGCACAGTAGTTTTATCGGCGGTGTATAAACTTGGACACATACGCTTACTCCGAATGACCTAGTTCATAACCAAGCGCGAGGCCTAACATTCCGCGATGGTCCTGGTATGCTAAGCAGTCCGGATTGTGAGCATAACTCTCACCCATTACTCTCTTTTAATGAAATAATCAAACACTATCTGCTTGGGCGCAGGCAATTCCCGCTCCCACACCCACAGCTAACTAGACCTCAATCTTCCACATTGATAATGTTGCAAATCGGTTCTTTCTCGTCGAGAGGAATGTTTAGCCGCTTTGCTGCAGACATCGACCCACACTGCGCTGAGTGCAATGAAGAGTATTGCTCGTTAGCACACATGCTCTGCCAATGTTCTGCGTTACAAAACGCCTCTTTTAATAAACAAGAGGACTGTGAGGAAGCCCTTACAAGCGGCGATCCCCAGAACCAACGAAGGGCGGTCCAAAGGGCCCGAGAACGGAGGGAGGGCCATGGTCTTCCGGCTCTAACGTGGGAGCGATCCACAACTACGAATTAGTAGTTCCTTAGGACCTTAATAAAGTTTGTTGACTGACTGACTCATTCGCTTACTAACTGAATTAACAAGCATGGTGTCAGCGCGCCCAAGCAAACATGAATGGATCACCCTCGATGACCGCACACAACTGCTGTCAAAACGCTGGTGGGAGCATAAGCGCACCAGCAGAAGCGAGTGAAGGTTCGTGCGGTCTATCGCTTCGACGGAAACTGAGCGGCGAAAGGTACAGCGCATACAAAGGTAGGAGCCGTGTTGCACATTTTTTTCAAGATATGGTGCGACCGCCCGCCGCCGCGCAAAGTACAAGTACGCAGTTGCTCGCAAAGCAGAAGCCGCACCCCCTCCCTCCCATGCTGATTTCCCGCTTTCTTCCTTTCGCCTGCGAGATTCCAGTTCCCCTTGTGCCAGGTCGCAAGATACCCATTTGGCGCCGCAGCACAATGTCGCCTTCCCACTCCCTCCCTCACTTCCCCCACGGCCTTTCGCGCAACGGAAAGCGTCGCGTTTGCTCTCCGCCGTGCGTTCGCTCCCCGTGGAAGCGCGCATCCCTCGCGTGCTTTCACGCGCATACAGCAGACAGTGCGCGGCGACAATTTTATCGCCCTAGGACTTTATACGGAACCTCACGGCGATGGTGACGGCGACAGAAATCCGCTTGGAGTGTCCTTATAATTGTCATCGCAATAAAAAAAAACAGGACAAACACGACATTTCATTTATTCAAAGCGTATCAACACATTGTTTATATAAAATGTAAAACAACGAAGCTTAAGCTTTGTGTAACATGAAACATACGCGAATATTGCAATGCTTTATTGAGAGACCTTTGAGAGCATTAGACAGAAGACTTAAGACTGCGGTAACGCACTCACGCTCTCTACTTTCAGGTCAATGGAACTACAGAACAAGAGCACCTTTACGTAGACGTCGACCACAGATCTTCCGTCCTTTTGTATATCCTGGAGGCCGGCGTTCAAATGGTATGTGTTTGTCCAAGAGAATTTTGATCCAATTAAAGGGACTCTAAAAGAGCAGCCGGAATTCAATTTTGCCAGGTCTTTTTTTAAAAGTCGGCTAGCGTTGATTGGGTGCTAAATTAGGGCTCGGTTATTAGTGGAAAATGTCAAGCACAAAGCCCCCTTTATGACTTTCGGGCTCTAGCCAAACCGCGGACAAACATTATTATGACGTCAGGTATTTCAAGTTACTTACATATCTTTAGTTCGTTTTAACATTCAGAAAAAGTTATGAAAATTTACTAGGATGAGTTTTTTTTTCTTCTTTTTAGAATGCGATGCCCTCCTTGTTTATTGATAAACTATACGGGTTGTCCCAGATAACATTAGCCAAGGTGCATAAGAAAGAGGTGCGATATACGATTATGAGACCTACGGTCTCGGTAATTAGTCCCTTTCAGTCACCAAAATATTTCTTGTGTACTAATTATGTGACTTATTCAGAATATAAGTAGACATGTTTTTAGTTTTTGAATAAAGTGTCTGACTACCGATGCAAAATCTGTTATTTCATCCTGAAACATCCCTTATTCAGTCGTTTTCAGCACGCTATGTACTGCGCAATCATATTTTTCTGGGCTATACACGTAGCCCGCGAAATACGAAAAAGAGCGATTTGAAGGAACTAACTCGACTGATTTCCCGACACGGCCGCCACCTGGTAACTGCATAGGTTGCGATCACCAGAAGCCCTCCCAAACACAAACATCGACAGCTTGCCACTTATAGGTGGTTGCCGCATCAGGTTTGTTATACTTACTCTGTGGTGTCATCAATACAATGTTCGTCTAGTTGCTAGTGATAACGTGCTCATAACAATATAGCTGGTCTAGACGTAAACACAGTCCAATACAGTATGCCAAACAGAAACACGGCATGTAAACAAGTACCGCACTAGCTATATAAAGCTAATGTTTCAGTTATTGTCATTAACGTTGCTAAGTCCAATTGCTTCTTTAGTTTAATAGATTATGAAGTTAAACAACTAGAAAAAGCACACTGGGCAATGAGGGACGCCGTGGTTGAAGGCTATGGGTAACCGCTAGCCGATTGGTATTTTTTAATCTGCACGCTGCACGAGTGTTTTTTTCCCTGGAGTGAGAGAATAAACTTTATTTTGGAGACCAAGCTGTTGATGCCCGAAGGTGGTCGGCCACCCTATTCCAGGTAGTCGCGGCCCTGTTCTGATAGCCTGCACCTGTTCACTAGCCGTAGCTGGTCCTCAAGTTTTGGGCTCATCAGCTGGGCCTCCCACTGGTCTTCTGTTGGTGCTTGGATAGGCGTTGTCCGCAGGTTTTTTTACAGCGTAAGCTGTTATGGGCTCATTCCAATAGCCGTTTCGGCTCGCGATGGTGTCCGCCACCGCCGACGCCTCCGCTGACGACGTCCGGCGATCGTAACCACTATCGCAGGAAATGCGTAAAAAGTACCCGGTTGCCGCCGCGATCGAACCCACGCCCGCTGCGTGGGAGCCAGATACTCTAGCACTGAGCCACGCAAGCGCTTGCCATCGGGCACCGGAAATATGCGCTTTAAACGCCGGTGCAGACGATCCGAGCCTCCGCCAGTATGGTGGCGCCATGCAGTTAAGGCGAAGCTTGTTCAATTAAGCAATATGATTCCTAAAGCCTCGACCAGCATACGTGTTTCTTCTCATAAATTGCAGATGGGCTATTCATATATAGTTCGATGTGTGATGATCTGCGTAAAGTGTGCAGCTGGTCATCGCCTGAGCATACTTGTAGTGCAGAGATAATGCACAAAATTATTTTCAGACAAGCCGGCAAGAGTAGCGGAGACCGGCCTTGGTCTAATTTACGGAATTCATTATGGACTCCTTTCAACGCTAGCGCACAATACTCGGACGAAATCACTTAGGCAACGGTATCGTGATGTATACACAGTGAGTGGATTCGTTGGTCCGATCACTACGGCGCGCGCACACTATTTACAATCCACCCTTTATCGAAATGTGACCACCGTGCCTGGTATCGATCCCGCCACCTCCGGCTTAGTAGTAGAATGACATAGCGACCGAGCCACCATGGTGGGTCCAAATTCAATAATTAGTCGCAAGGAGCAACACTTTGACATTACAACAAGTTTAATGAAAGAGCTATGAGGTGTAGATAAATGTTGTATGCGTTGTATGTGTGTGTGTGTGAGAGAGAAAGAGAGAGCGGGGGAAGCGCACTACAACGCCTTGGCGGCTGATTTGAACGTACTGCGCGCAGCAGTGCCACCCTGCCCTCCGCAGACGTCACTTCTCTGCGCTAGCGCTAACGGCAATGTTAGTGACGAACTTGACGAGCGTGTTTATGTCAGCGAGTGTTAGTCCTGCGGCACTGCTTCAGGAATAGCTCAACTTTCATTCTGCTTATTCGCAACAGTCGGTGCGACGGCTGACGATTACGTCGGAGTGGCTTACGACGTGAGATGTAATCGATCGTCTTCTCTATTTTCGCTGCCTTGCCGTATCGCATGTACCTTGATCTGAGTGAACTCTGATTCGTCAACTGAATTTTCTGTGAGTTTATAGGTTTTTTTGTTGCCATCTATAGCTTTCTACAACACATTTATTTTTTCTTTACAGAGTGGAATAATCAATGCCCACTTTCGTATTAGACCTCTGAAGACGAGCAGCCGAACTCTTAGTTTATCAACGGCACACGATCTGGAAGAAATAAATATGATTAAAGTAGACGATACACAAGGTGACATATGACATTTTCTACGAAACCCTTTATGCCGCTCCTTATCATATCGTCTCGGCAAGAACTCCCAAATATACTTGCAATCATTGGGTCTATGGCTGCTTTTGTTAAGAATAAATATTTCAGTTAGTATGATGAATATGATCAAGTACAATGAAGACATTTTTTCTGATGAACATTTTTACTTTAATATGTGAACCACTGGCTTAAAATGTTGGGGAATTGCGGGCCCAGGAGTCACTACACTGAAAACTTCACATGAGAGAAATGAGCTGAGTGTATATACCGGGTATTCCAGCGAACACTTTCAAAAAATTTTAAAGGTTGTTTGTGGCCGATGGCACAATTCTAGCTCATGAGCTAGTCTACTCGAGGAGGCGGACATTACTTGCACAAACAATTGAAATGCATAATCGAATAGTTAACAAAAATTCACTAATTAGGTTTTGAACTAATTACCTTATGGCCCATATTGCAATTCACAAATTCAAGCCGTGAAGTTCACAGGCCGATCCACATGGAACGAATTCTCAGGATGACACCAGTTTCGAGATAATAATTCCCAAATTTTTCGTAGAAAGGTATTGGTGTTTCAGTTACTTTCTTAACAAAACGTCGTTTTATGCATTGAAGCACAAACTTACAACAGCGGTGGCCTAGCGGTAGAGCGTCCGCCTCGAATGCAGGAGGTACCGAGAATAGAGAGCGCAACACGTTCTTAGAGTACCTAAATAAAGTGGTAGCAAATATATTCTGCAACGTTCATTCGGAATTTTTTGTGTGGTAAGGCATAGTAAAACTCGCTACTGGTTTCCCTTTTTTGTCTTCATTATCCTTTCAAGCGAGTTCAGTATTCTATAGTAGCTTATTGCACAATTATTCCAACTAAATAAATTTATACTTTCCAGTGTCCATTTTTTATTTTTTTATTTAGAAATACTGCCAATCCCATAAGGGATTATTGCAGGTAGGGCACAAGGTCAAACAATAAACATAATGAAGTCATAGTAGTAATGTAGAAAAATACAAAATACAAACACAAAATCTCAGTATAGCAAACATAGTAAGTAGCAACATCAAACTGAGAAGTATAAAGAGGGGTAATATGTATATCTATACAGTCCAGCAGTATTTTACAAAGGTGTTTACAACCTTACAAAGAAGGTTAGCAATTCACTACTAACAACAGAGAAGAAGGTGTGCAACCGTTACATTTCATAACTGAGAATCTAGTAAGTAATCTTCAAGAAGTGACAAAAAATGTGTATTTGACAAGCTATTGGTGATATTGGAAGGTAAATCATTCCACTGCCTTATGGCTAGCGGAAAAAATAGTATTTAAAACAGTCAGTTTTAAAACGACATTCCTGTAGGGTGTACGAATGCTTAAGGCTTGTTATTCTAGTGTTTGCGATGGTAATGTACTTGGAGCTGTTAACATTTAACTTGTTATGAATTATCTGGTGCAGTAATTTCAATCGAGCGAGTGTCGCGCGGTTTTCGATTGTGAGTATTCCGGCAGTTTTTAGCAGAGCACTTGGAGAATCTATAAGTCAACATTTATTGAAGATGAATCTAATTGCTTTTCTTTGTACTCCCTCTAGCATATTAATTAATTTGTTAGTCGATGGAAACCAAGCTAAGATAGCGTATTCTAAGGTGGACCTGATAAGTGCATTATAAGCTACTAAATTATTTTCTCGTGGGGCTTGACGTAGACGCCACTTAAGAAAGAAAAGTCGGCTTAGGGCCGTTGAAGTAATATGATTAACATGGGAGATCCATCTAAGATCAGACGTTAGTGTTACACCGAGATACTTGTGCTCTGCGACTGCTGTTTAGGGGGCGTCGTTTATGGTGTAAGGGAAGTCGTGTACATGGTGTTTTCTTGTTATTCGCAAAAGAACTGATTTTTTAGCATTAAGTGTCATTTGCCACTTTGTACACCACGCATAGACTGATTTTAGAGCATTGTTTAGGATTACATGGTCATCTGGTGAAGTAATTTCTTTATACAGCATACAGTCGTCAGCAAAGAGTCTTATGTTGACCTGAATGTCAGAGGGCAAGTGGTTAATATTGTTACACCGTGGTCACTGCCAGTGAAAAGTGAGGGAATCGAGGGAAGGAGAAAGAAGAAGACGACGTTGCTCCTACGATTGACTCCGGCCAGCATAGCCCAAGGAGCTACATCTTTGTGTCTCAATCAGTAAACACTCCCTTAACCCTCTCCCGAGGCCGTAACAGATTGGTGGAGGTGCTGGGTAATACGAACCCAACGACGGAAGCTCTACTCCCTGGTCTTCGCCGCAGCCGCCGCCTTGCCGGACTTCCGCCTTCGCCGATCGAGATGATGTCCCAACTCCCGACCTCTGATGCATCGGGGGCAACTCCTACGGCTCCTACGGGTCCCTGGCCGTACTACCGAGTGCCGCCAAACTTTGGCGGGACCTCAGGGGAGGACGTTGACGAGTGGCTCAAGAACTATAAGCGGGTGAGCAGAAGCAATGGCTGGGACTCGGCTGCGCAGCTTAGCCATGTTGTATTTGCACTGACAAACACTGCTCTCATGTGGTATGAAAACCACGAGGACATGTTCACCACTTGGGATCGTTTTGTTGAAGAAGTACAGAAGTGCTTCGGCAATTCTAATGCGAAGAAGAAGCGAGCGGAGCAGACATTGGCTCAGAGGGCGCAGCTCCCAGGGGAGACATGTACCACATATATCGAAGAAATTTTGAAGCTGTGCAAGATAGTGGATCCTAGGATGACTGAAGAGGACAAGGTTGGACACGTTCTGAAGGGGATAGCCGAAGACGTATATAATTTCTTGATTGGCAAGGAAAACCTGAACTCCGTGTCTGACGTGATGCAGCACTGTCGCACATTTGAAACGCTGAAGATGCGACGGATAGCTCCGAAATTTGGCCGTCTGTCAAACGTGCCAACAGTGGCTAGTGTCGACAGTATGTCGCCTAATGACCTCTCGTCGACAATACGCCAGATTGTACGAGAAGAATTGCTTCGATGTCAGCAAGTCTCTCATTGCCCCAGCGGCTTTCAGGACGGCTATGCAAGAGAGACCGCACGCGCGCGAACGCCAGCCGCTCCGGCCCCATGGCAGCCATCAGTTAATGTAGCAGACGTCGATGAATGCCAAGGTACACTGCGGTCACTTGAGTACTCCGATCGAACACCCTCCAATTACGAACGGCGTTTTCGCTCACCTCGTTTCACTCAACGAACGTCGGCTGGCTACCGTCCCCATGAAGAGCGATACTGCTACCCAATGCCTTCTGACAGGACTGGTCACTCCGAGCTGCCACGGGTGTCTCGGCCTCCGCCGGTGTGTTACAGCTGCGGCGTCCCGGGTCACATCTCGCGATATTGCAACAACCCCCCTACATACCAGCGAGATCCCTTGCTCATGTCTCCCCAGCCTTTCGGCCGCCCGTTCTCTACGTAACAATATAAACTAGAAATAATGCCGGTGCTAATACGGTGCCTTGGGGCACACCAGAGGTAACCTGAGTTAGTTTAGAATTTGAATGGTTAATCTGTACGAATTGTGTCCGGTTAGATAAGTAGTCCTTTATCCAATCGCTAATGGGACCCTTTCCGAAAGTGTGCTCAAATTTTATCATTAGTTTCTGATGTGAAACGCGATCGAATGCTTTTGAAAAATCGAGGAAGATAAGGTCTGTTTGGTTTTGGTTGTCTATGCCTCTGGAGACATAATATATTAATTCGACTAGTTGAGTGACGGTGGATGAACCCTGACGGTTAATCCACACATGTTCTTAGATAAATGTTTTAAGCATACGCGGATGCTGCAAAACTTCTCAACACTGGTGAGAGGGATGTGAAAAAGAAAACGGAATGAAGAAAATGTTATTGTCTCAGAGAATTTTTCTGTTGAATGCTATTTTCACACATTAGGTGCCTCAACCGTCGTGTTCGCAGCCTTGTATATGTTTTTCTAGCACTAGCTGTGTTCCCTGCGAATTTGCATGAACAAACAAGCAGATTGAATTCTAATGTGACCGGGAAAAAACTACGTCAACTACGTTACACATGGATTGTACTGAAACAAAAGTAGACAGACTCCAAATTTGCATATATTGCGAAACAAAGATGCCCAAATTGCCAACTAAAAAGCTGAAACCATTAAAAATAAACAGAATAAAGCAACAAGAACAGTATGTTCCGTGTGAAAATATGATTGCACATGAGCGTTATTCTTGCGGATCACCAATTTCTGTTTAATGAAAAAAGCTTCTAGTGGCTGTGTATTATGGTATTCCTGAAAACCTATAGAACAGCGTATTTAAATTTACATTCGCGCCAAATTTATCGGTTCGAATTGCATCACTTTACATCCCAATGATTATATGCGATATAAAAGTGAAATAAAATCGCTGGCGGTGTGTACGGAAGTATTCACCTAGGTCTTCGATATAGTATAATGCCGCACAACTATTTAGAACATGTAGTACGGCCATTCATATCACACTTTAAAGTACGAGCATGGTGATCAACGAATGTACTTTTCTGTATCTCACTCCCTAAATGTAAGTAGGCATTGAGGCGCCCCTTGTTGTGCTAGGCTGAACCGTCCCTATTTTTCTTACTGTTCGTGGTGTATGTGTGTTTTCATACCAAATATTCGTATAATAATATGTGCGTGTTCGGCTAGCAATGAAATGAAATATTTATTTAGCTCATAGTCAAAGTAGCCAGCAACAGGGACACAGGGCAAAAAGCTGCTTTGATGCAGCTTGAATACCTGCCCGTGCCCGTTGATCACATGAAAGTTTCTTGACAATAACCGAGAACTCGACCTAGTTTCGTATACGCTCAAGGGCTAATGGGTAAAATAGAACCGAGCCGGGCATGGTCAGGCAGGGCCGGAATCTTTCGGGCCCGGTTCAAGTTCACGTGGCCTGGCTCGGGCCGGCCAACGCAAGGTACTTTCGGACACTGGCCGGGTCTGGGACTGAAAAAACCGGCCCGTGCGGTGCTCTAATCTATAGTCACTTTAGAATCAGGGACGATACAGACTGGTTTATCGCAGTGCACAGCCAAGTTTTATTTTACGCCGCCCTACTACGTCACAGGAGGTTGCACAGCGTGCTGCCCTTTTCTGTGCTACGTGTGTAATTAGGTAATTTGAAGAATAATTTACGCCATTTACTTCAGCTTACAAAGCCGTTTTTCAGTGTTTGAACTTCAAAATAACAACAATTATAACAGTAATAAATAGGAAAAATAAAATTATTTCTTATAAGTATGGTTACCGAATAAAATCATGTCCAGGAAATTTGGACGTTGCCCCTTCGGCTATCTGCCGAACTACACCACAGTGCACTTGGGTGACTCAACAGGTATCATGAGAGCAATATTTCAAAAGGCCGCCCAAATTTCACAAGTTTCAGTTACCAACGTCGAGAGGGTATGACGCCCATTTATTAACATGCGTAGTTACGGCATTTACTCGTAACGTCATTGCTGCATTATGGGAGAATTCTTTTCAAGATTAAAACACTGCTGTAACACAGCAGGAAAGCTACGAATAAGTGTCGTAAATACGAATGTTATTCAGTTACGCTGGTGAACTGTGGTGAAGTTTGACGTAAGACCAAGGTAAATATACATGGTAGCGAAGCTTCCATAGAAGCCCATATGTTCAAAACATGGCAGTTCATAGGCGGTTCATGGGGCTTAGCGCTATCTGTGTGAGGAGGGAACACTCCCGCGGAAGAATAATTAATTTTATGTCATATCGGTTAAAAACAGAATTGACGTCATTTTGTTTTCAAAGGTGCGAAATTTGTTTTCGAAGGCCTGCCATTAGAGCTGTATATTCAAATGCCCCGCCGTTCGACTTGATGAGCGACTTGATGAAGTTCAGCCGTACGGGTGTCAAAATCGGATCACTGCACAGAGCATACTTTCTTTGGAGGCCGACGAACGCTTTGCTCGTAGAGTGCTCGTCCTTTCGTTGGACGCCAAGCCCGTCGGCCAGCGTTGTCCCACGAAAACAACGAAAGTAAACAATTATCTGGCGGTCGGAACTCACTACTTTTGACTGAACAGGTTCAGAAACAATGAAACTACCCACGTCACCAAATTCCGACAAACGTCGACAAGCAAAGCAACACAACATGTTAGGGGGACGTATAGGCACCCTGCGCTAAAGCTTTGCACAGTAGACAGCAGCGCCAGAACACACAGCCTAACGAGTGGTGGAAGTAAAACTGGAGGGACGCTGCATACATTCGCGGTGACACTTTTAGTCGCTTATCACAGGGCAAGGGTGTCCGAGTTGTGAAAACGTCGAATGTGCGCCTGCGCAGGGCATAACACTCAGACGAGCGACGAAATGACCGCTATCGTTTGGAATGGTGTATCATTTTCATCACATCTGTAGCGGCCGGTATCAGTGACGCTGGGGTGAAAAATGAAAACGTCGTAGCACCCTCTAAACACTGCAGGGTGCCCACTGTAATAGGTGAACTTCACGAGCGCGCCTTTTACCAGCCGTGGTTGCTCAGTGGCTATGGTGTTGTGCTGCTGAGCACGAGGTCGCGGGATCGAATCCAGGCCACGGCGGCCGCATTTCGATGGGGGCGAAATGCGAAAACAGTGGTGTACTTAGATTTATGTGCACGTTAAAGAACCCCAGGTGGTCGAAATTTCCGGAGTCCCCCACTACGGCATGCCTCATAATCAGATCGTGGTTTTGGCACGTAAAACCCCATAATTTAATTTTTTAGCGCGCCTTTCTGCCCACTTCAAGAGCTGCATTGCAAGTGATAGCGGCGTCAACGCCCGCCGCTATCCGTGGGCGCTCTTACGGTGGGTGCTGAAAAAAAGGTATTTATTGATAATGATGAAGTAAAATATAGTTGTTCTTTTCTCGCCATGCGTATACAAAATTGATTAGGAATTTTAATTTCGTTGAATGAATCTAACTGTGTCTCGCTTTAATTAAAATTGTTTTTTTTTTCTTTCCCAACATTTGTTGTCTCCAAACTTAGTCGTGCTTTCATCGATGCTCCCATAACCACCCTTGCTGATGTCGGTGACAACTCGTTCTGAACCGCTTTTCGCCCGAAGCTTCGCGACCTATTCGGATCGACCTTGGTAAGACCTGCCGGGGCAATGTCCGAAATTCTTGATTATGAAACAAAAGGAATGTGAAAACAAAACTTAGCCAAAACAAACAAGGCATCTCATTTCAGCGCTCTTCGTCTGATCTAAAAAAAAGCTTATTAAAATATAAGTATTATGTTGTATTTCCATAGGTTGTAGTTGCCTCGATGGGTCGGCCGGGCAGAGAAAGGGAGAACTTCCTTGGTCGGGGACCAAACGCAGACTGACGTTTATTTCAACAGATGGAAAGGGGAGCACGGTGCAGTACACTAACGAGGTTGAGGGCGGCGTGGCGCTAGCGGTCAGAACAATCTGAAACTGAAACTGAGGATATAACAAATTACCCATGACGTAAAAAACGCTTGCTCAAGAATGATAACTTCGGGAGAAACAGTTCACAAAGCGCGAAGTCATTGAGTTCCTGAAGAAAAGAATAAGCGATTGAGCGCCAAAGATGAGTCAATTGACAGGCAGTGGCCCTATTTGTAGCCAACGTCCACTTTTAGGTAGTCTTCGAAGAATTTTATGGCAGCGAGCCAAAGCTAACCTACAAAGTTAGATGCCTTGCAATCAATAAAGAGATTTATACACTTTAGCATCGTTGAAAAAGACGAATAATTTATTCATACACATATAAACAACTTTACTGAAAGTGTATTTTCTGAATACTCGGGGTTTTTTGCAGTTCCACATTTCGCAAGTTTGGACGTTGGCTTATACAGAACACTCATAGTGTGAATCCTTGCATTGATGTCATTTGACTCAGACGGCTACATAATGTGTTCGTTGCCTAACTTTTTTTCTTTTTTGTATACAAAACAGACAACAAGACGCTACCTCCCGTTTTCGTAGGTAAGTGTACACGAAAATACTGCTATTTATTCGTTTAGATGCGTGTACAGAAAGAATTCTATCAAATTTGTAATCAGATGTATTGGATACGGAAACGATGTGTCTTGGGGGGGGGGGGGGATACAGGCACACAATTCGAACATTAGGCTTTTTATCAACTAACTTAATTGTTGTAGGCACATGTCGGCATTGGTTAGTTGAGCGCAACAGTCGTCAAAGGTTATAGTTTGCAGTGAAGGAAAATCGAAAGCAGCACATTTATTGAGACGGTTCGTCGCCCCCCCCCCCCCCATTGCCTACGTTTAGGAGCAAAATCAATATATCTATGTGACCTTTGATGCCAAGACATGCCTTAGCTCAACGCCGTTTGTATCCTGGGTGGCTTCAGGAAACCTGGCACTGCTGTGCACCTTCATACTGCGTAATGTGAAGGTTGTGGGTTCGGACCCCACCGGTGACAAGTTATCTTTTCGTCCACTTTCATTTCTCTTTTTGAAGCGATAGCATCAAATGACCCATTGAGCGAAAAAGCCGGCGTCGGTCGCCTTGACAAGCAAGAAATGGCACCTAAATTCCCATTGGCTGCGACGTCACGTCATGAGCGCGCCTCCACGGAGCAGAGCGGGCGAAATGGTACACTTGCGGGTGCATTGCGCGCCAGGTTTTGCGTGAGGGAAGAGGGCATTGCCGCGACGCCTTGTCACCCTCGCTCTCGGAAGGCTGTGTTATCCGCGCGTTCCTTGCCCGCGCAAGCTCTCGCCGACGTTCTAACAGCGCATCGCAACATCGCTGTAAAGAAAAATAATGTATAAAAAACAGAATAAATTAGAAAGAAAAAATTGCCCGCCAATCCACCCTGTGAAGGTGGTTGGAAAGCGAAGCTTTTTACGCCACCCTCACGGTGACTGCGGCGCACTTGATATTTCACACACTACAACGTAACTTTAACCACGGCCTTTATTATTATTTACTTCACAACAATGTTCACTACTGCTTTATGATCGGTGTGATATACACTTCTAGACTACCCCATAGTGGGGTAGTCTAGAAAATGAACCGAAGGAGTTACTAGGACGGAAGGGTTTCGAATGACATCAACCCTCTTTCAAGCAGCTGCATAAGCTTTGCAACAGCTGCAATCTAATCTTACGGACCGCGCCGAGCCTGTTTCCGTTGTTTGCCCGCAGCCCTTATCATCCATCATGTTGGCTCATCACTTTGAAGCTTGTTTTTGTGGTTTTTCTTGGGAAAACGAGTGCTTAGTTGTACGCTGAATGCCTGAATTCAAGTAAGCTATACTACTATACCTGCAATTGTTAGCGGTTCGTCGGGATCGTTTTTTGATTACAACGACGGACACGACAGAACCCTTGGCTGGTAGAGGTACAAAGCTTCGCTTTAAAAACGTTGGCGGTAGTGAGTTGCGAATGTACGACTCGCGCTCAGAAATTTGGGCTAAACAAGCACCTCTTAATAGCAGGCCTGTGCCCTTTGCTTTACGACGTCATCCTACTTGGACGGAAATTTCCATTGCCGAGCCCGGCGTGATGAAAGTGGTTGCGTCAAAATCAGCGCGGCCTACTCGGGAGCTTCCCCATTATATTATGTGGCATTCGGGCATGGTAGCAAGACCTCACGGATCGGAGTTCACCGGCCTTGCGCTATCTAGGAGGCGTTGTCCAAGCGACTCAACGAGCTTGCTTGCCCCCGAGGAGCACATAACTTGAAGAACCGCTCGGCGGCGTTCAATTGGACAATAATGCTTTCGCATTCACAACTCATAAGAAGTGCTTAGGTGTCCTCGGATTTTCTTCATGATATTTGACATCTGATTTTGAACCACAGCTAATAACCGCTATGATTCCATGGCGTCATTGCCTTTTTGCTTTATATAGTCGTAATAAAGAAAAATCGAGACCTTGTCTTTCCCTTCTTCTCGTTCATATATATATATATATATATATATATATATATATACTATAGGGCCTAGAATATACTGGCTAGTGTGCGTGGCCTTCCGTGGCCTTCCGGGTGGCACCGTTTTCAATGAATGTCGGCGGCTGCCGCTAGGAGCGCTGCAGTGCGGGTGGATGCCGCGACGCCACCCGTTCCATCATAGACCACCGTATTTTCACACAGGGGCTGCTGCGCTTTTTGTATTTATAAAGCCGTAGGAGCAGTAAATTTCGCATGTAGGAAGGTGATTTCTATTTTAGAATTTTTTTGACAAATAAAGGAGCCGTTCCTTTGTGCCACACTAATCTTTTTTTACATTCTTTTCTTCCGAAGACAAGTAGAGAGTGGAATCACCTTCCCCCCTCCATCGCTCCCACTGAGGCCCAACCGTTGTTCAAGCCTGCAGTCACTGAACAGTTACTGGTGTAGTTGCAAACTAATGTTGTTTTCTTTTCCTGTGAATTCCTTTTATTGTTTTGTTTTCTATTTACATTGTGCCCACCCCCTCTATAACGCCCTATGGGTCTTGAGGCCGGGTATACTAATAAGTAAATAAAATAAATAAGCAGGCTTATTTACTGATTGCTGCCTGCGTTTGAGCTTAGGTACCAGCTAGCTCTGTTTCGCGTGTCGAACTTCCAGTGGTTCAATTCAGGAAAAGGAAGCGCTACATTCGTTTTTAAAGACAGCCCAGCTCATTGCAACGTAGGATTTTTGACCTATAGTTATTCGGCGACTTCTTACTAGTAGAGAATAAGAATGCCTAATTTATATGCACCTGTGAAACTGACTATATATATATATGTATATATATATATATATATATATATATAGGATGTCTTTTTGAACATTACAGATTTTTATTTTTTAAAGTAATGAACGAAGCAAACCTGGTGTTTTCGCAGACGTTGTTCATAAGCGAGGCGGACATTGCCGATAATAACGTGAGCTTCAGAAGAATAATTAGCAAAAATTTATTGATTGCATTTTTTATTCGTGCCTTGGGGACCGTTGTCTAAATGGCAAATCAGGAGGCAGTTACATTTTCATCCACACACATTTTTTAAAGACCTGGAGAATCGCACCTAATTCGAGATATTCAAGACGTGTGCGGCGAAGTTCGAATGACAGCATACCCCGGCAAATCCTAACACGACACACAGCCGCACATGCTTGCCAGGCAAATCGTATGTGACGCATCAGTAGCTGCCGCGACTACAGCGGAGACGTTCGGTTTGCTACTTTCTCGCGCTTGTGCCACCGGAGTCGCCTTTTCCTCGCTCCAGCGGATTGCCTGAATTGACCGTTGAAGTTCCATGATAAATATCTCGAATTAAGTGCTACTTTAAAGGTAAAAAAATAAAGGTCCATTAAAATGTGAGTGCCTTGATATTCTCCAGTGAACAACTGTATACAAAAGGTAATTATAAATTTTTGTTAATTCTTCTTGTGAACCTCACGTTATTAGCGGTAATGTATTTCCCCCTCGCCTCGGAACTCATCCGCAAGACAACGCCATGTTCGCTGCTCTTATATAGCATCTTCATAAAAAATCGGAATTGTCTATAAAAAACCCTATATATGACTTCTCTTCGATGATGTTTGTATATGTGCTTCGCATGTTCATCATCATTCGTTTGACAAACTCACCATTGTATCGCATGTCGTGATGCGACTTTCATCGTGCAACAAGAGCTGCTTTTTCAGGGCAAACTATTAACTTTTGTTTCACTTGCCAGAATTTTGCTATATGGAATTACTCCTATTGATTGTATGTTGTCCCCATACTTTCCCGCACTTTCGCTTTTTTTGCGATAGCAATTGTGTGGACACTCCAGGCGAATTTCCACCGTCGCCGTGATGTTCCGTGCATAAAATCTAAGTGCGATATAATATTGCGACCACACACCGTATTACGTAGGTGCGAGCGAAAGCTTGCCAGGGTGAGCTGAGAAGGATGGTTGCTTGATTAGTATATGAGAAGTATTTGGTAGATGCAGAAAACACGTACAATGTGCCCCGTACATTGTACGTCTTTTCATAAGATCTAACAAACATTCTTCAATGAGAACCATGTCTCTATAGTACTACTTCTTTGAAGCAGGCTTTAATTGAACTGCGTCGACCATAAACAAGCTGGAGCTGTCAATTACGGCAAGTTCTTGATCACGGATTATACGTACCTCGCTCACAAGTTGTGCGACCTGTTTTGTCTTCTGTCATCAGCACAGCATTCAGAACACTACCTCTTCCTTAAATAAAGGGGGCAAGTAAATTATTTTAAGTTATTCATTTCACCTTCTCAATAGGCTTAAGCTAATGATTCCACTGGCCCAGATAGCACATTCATTCACGCGACTGGAATAGAGATCGAGATTTCATTTCATTTATTTATCTTAAAGACCCCACGAGGGCGTATTGCAGTACAGATGGCGTCTTTCGCTGGTGGTTTGCGGCCGCGATGCACCATTATTTTGCAATCCATCAGCGCTCGCGGCTTTGAAACTACGGCGTTGGGCGCACACTTCTGATACAAAACTTTGCGGTGGAGACAAGATCCTTCGAAGTTCCCTGATTCGGCGCTCTCAAAGGCTGAGCACAACAATTAGGGAGGTCACCGACTGGGTGCGCCTGTACCACTTTGATGTAAGTTCTTTCGCACACACATATATATTTTGTATCTTGGAATTTTCTGCTTTGAGATACAAGGTGTGTAGGATACTTATGGAATATCGTACGTGTCGCATCAATTTCACACGCGATTTGCTGCGCCGAAGATCGCTGAAAACGCCGTTCACGATGATAGTGAACGTGCGTTCGATGAAACGGCTTTTTAAATACTTTTAACACACCACAGCAGTTGGCGTCAGCGTTTTGTGGTTTCTTTTAATCCTTCGTTCCTATTCTGCGAGCCGTGTGCCATCAGATGGTGCAGTGAACAATAATACAAGCCCTTTGCTCGAGCAGTAACAACTCCAGCACAACCACGCAAAGATTTTATGACGCAACAACAAACACGCAACACCGTAATGACACTGAAAACGCAAACACAGAAATCGACGCAACCACTGCGAAACTGGTCTAGCCAAGCAGATGACACGCGCCGTCGGCACCCACCTAAAACCCCTTGATGTTAGAAAGTAGCGACACTCTCCCCCGCGCGCGCGCTTTCCTCCTCAATTCTCCTCAGATTTCTCCCCCTCACCGGGCCGGCGCGGCGCTGAACCCTCCAGTGGCTCGCTGCAGCCGCATTAGAATCAATGCGCGCGCTTGTTTATTCGGCCCTTTGAAGCGTTGTATGGGAATTTATCCCTTGTGAAACTGTCATGACGAAAGTACGTTTCCAATAGAACGTTGAGACATTTTTTTGAGGACGCTTCGATAAATACAAGCAGAAACGCTCCGAAAAAATGAGTGCCAAGCAGAGGCTGAGCTGTTTACCTCTACGTCGCCACTTGGGTTGTCCGTAACGCGGAGGTATATTGGGTGCCTACAATATAAGCAGCGTAGAGTATAAACTAGAATTTGGTTCACAATCTTCGCTCTTAAAAGGCTCAGAGAAGGTAACCAAGAAGAAATGCGATAGTTTACTTAAAGTGAATTCGCCAAAATGAGTAGGCCAAAAGCCTTTGTACCAATGTCACTGTGCTAAATACGTGCTGTGTTTGCGAAACAGCCAACATAGAACTTTACACACGTGCCTGTATTCCGTCACTATGAAACGACGAGAAATTACATTCCATCACCTCTGGGAGTAACCTGTCTCTCTCTCAAAAAACAAAAGAACAAAAGGCTGATTGCTTACACGGAAACTGCTAAGACTGGCACTTGATAATTACCTTACAGACTTGAAGATGTCAAGTTTATCAGAATTGAGGGCGATTATCATAAGCGCGTGGCTTGTACTTAATGAGCATGCGCGAATAATGCATAATACATAATACCACTTATCTACTTATATATATATTGCGGTTCATGCCTTCGCAACATAAAGTACGTAAAGAAAAAAATGCTCGCAGTATTGAAACTTGCAAAGATACAATAAGCTCGCAATAAGAGTAAAATAGTTCCTTGGCTTGACAAGTATCAGGCGCAAGGATCACACGCACGCACACACACACGCGCGCGCGCACACACATACATGCACACACATACACGCACACACGCACGCACATACACAAACACGCACACACACACGCACACAACTACAAAATATGAGTTACAGGCATTAACTCACAAATTACATACATTTGAAAACTAACGCACGCGCGAAAACACAAAAAGCTTTGTCACGGCTCGAAGAGTCAACAAAAATTTCAGCCGACTCACTTTAAAAAAAAAAAAAAAACTATATGCACAGTTATCGGTGCTCTGTATTGAACTGAACGAAGAGTCCGGCTATGCGAAGAGCATTAAAATCTCCATGCAACTTCATCCACAAATATGAGGAAAGCTGCAACATTCACCTCGCAAAGAACGGCGTGCTTAGAAGGGGCGAAATCCCTTCTCCCGATGTTATGGAGCCACTGCTTTCGACGCACGACATTCCGTTCACCTCGGGGGATATAAAATAAGGCTTGGCCTTTCTCTGGCCTGCTGCTGCATTGAAACGCGCAGCAGCAAGGCATTTTCACGGATAACGAATCTCAGATTCCTGCGAAAAGATGGAAAAACTTCGGAAACACACGTTCGGAGCTGCAGGGTGACCACCACTTGGACTGCGCATGACGGGCGGGAGAAACTAAAAGCGCGCGAAACCAAGTTCCGCGCCGTTTTCGTGACGTCAGGGTCACCTGACGGGGTAGTCTCGCGCGCCGCAGCCATTCAGCGTGGCGGATGCGCTGCCTCCGCGAAAGATGGGGAGAAAAGGAGGAGGTTGACCGCGCCGGCGAGGGTGTTGCGGCGTAGATCAAAGCGTGTGGCTACTTTCTAACATCAAGGGGTTTTACACCCACCTACACGGCTGCGGCCTCTGCCAGCGACCGCCGGCATTCATTGCAGATGGCGCCACGCTCCCCCATTGAAAAGGGAGGGTTCTCGGCACACTATCCAATATTCTACGCACTAGAATACACACAGATTGTCTCGGACGGCCATTCGTGCGGCAATTTTGCGTGCAATCACGGGCTTCTTTCACGCTCGGAAAACACTTTTATGTAGCACGTATTGAGCTACAGAAAGCTGTATCGGGAGTTTTTCATGTTGCTCTACAATTTTCTCGTTGAGACTTTTAATCGAATTATAATATTTGAGAACTTGAGTAATTAAATGCGAGTAATTATTTGATTAGGCGGAATGCAAGAAATAATCTGAGTATCTCTAAGCGACAGCAAACAACATAACCTTGGTTTTGTTCAGCTACGTGGTATTTGCATATTTTTAAATAATGGTGCATGATAGTTGGGACGCCCTATATATATATATTATTACCCTCAGGGCCAAAGGCATTAGGGAGGGGAGTGGGTTACAGCAAAATGAACATAAAAACAATAATAAAAAAGCAGTTAGAACGTTCAAGTACAAGGGCTTCTGATTATACAGTTTTAGCTAGGGTTAAATCATCGTAAGAAATTGGTAGCAAAGTACGATAGTAACATGGTAAATGCAAAATGCACTTAGGTTACAAACATATAGTACGAAAAATGCTTCGATTATACAATGTTAGCTAAAGCCGCTCGAAACCTTTGGTTATCGTGAATGGATACAATTTCAGCAGGAAGGAGGTTCCATTCCGTGGATGACCGAAGGAAAATGACTGCAAAAAAGTTTTCGTGGCATGATTCGAGACCAACCTTATAACGATGGTCGATTCGAGGCGATACGTATTGTGGCTGAAAAATGAAATCACTGCGGAGTGTTGAATGATGGTATAGCTTGTGAAAAAGAATTAAACGTGCGATTTTGCGACGAGAAGTAGACTAAGCGAAAGGTTAGTTTTCATGGCAGACACACTTGCTGCTCTATTGTAATTACGGAGGATGAAACGAACTGAATTATTTTGAACCAGTTCTAATGAATTAATTAGTTTATCAGTGGCAGGATCCCAAACAGCACATGCATATTCTAGTTTCGGACGTATAAGGGTAGTATAAAAAGCAATTTTAGGGATGAAGGGGCAGTTGAAAAGTTACGGCGCAGGTAGCCAAGCATGCGGTTAGCATTGCTAATTACGTAGTCGGTATGAACATTCCAAGATAAGTTAGCAGAGATATATATGCACACCTAGGTGTTTGTAAGAGTTAACCATTTCCAAGGGAACATTATTTAGATAATATGTATGCATGCTGTTAGTTATTCAGGATACACGCATCACTTTACATTTGCCAGCGTTTAGTTCCATTAACCAATTTTTGCACCAATTAGCTACAGCAGTTAGATCAGACTGTAGGTGGTTAGGATCTTCTGCATTAGTTATTTCACAAATGATAACACAATCATCAGCAAATAAGTGAATGTTAGATGATATAGAGGAAGGGAGGTCGTTAATATAAACGAGAAACAAAAGAGGCCCGAGCACTGAACCTTCCGCTACACCGGAAGTTACGCTTCGAAGTGGTGAGTTATGGTCGTTTGCGGTTACAAATTGAGTGCGATTAGATAGGAAGCATTCAATCCACTTAAGGATGTTAGTGTCAAGGTTCAGCTGACTATGTTTATAAAGCAATAGTTTATGACAGACCGTATCAAATGCTTTTAGCGAAGTCTAAAACAATGCAATCTGAAAAGTATGAACGATCGAGAATACGATGTAATTTATGCGTAAAGATTGCAAGCTGAGTTTCACATGAAACTGTTTTTTTTTTTAAATCCATGCTGAGCTGGTGTGAAAAATGCATTTGATTCAAGGAAGTTAACAAGATGTTTGAAAATTATATGTTCGAGCAACTTACAGCATGTACTTGAGAGTGAGATGGGGCGATAATTGGCTGTTAGATTTTTGTTACCTGACTTATGCAGTGGAACCACCTTCCCGATTTTCCATTGGCTAGGTTGAGCAGACGTATCCAGTGATTGCTGAAAAAGTTTGGTTAGGATAACAGAACTAACGGCGTTCGTATTTTTTATAAATTTAGCGTTAATAGAGTCGTAACAAGGCGATGAGTTTTGATTCAGGGAAGCGATTAGTTCTGCAACACCAGCAGTTTCAACTATCACTTGAGGCATAGCGACGTAATCGTACTGGCGAGTAGGAGGTGGGCGGTTATGTCAGGAAATGGAAAAATTTTGCACAAATGCGTCGTTAAGGGTGCAGCAGCGCACTGTACGTTAGGTATATGGTTGCCCAATTGGTCTTCCAGAGTTATGTGATCATTGCGCAAGGGCTTGATTACATTCCAAAACTTTTTAACGTTAGTCTTCAACATAGATTGAAGCACGTCAAATAAAAATATAGATTTAGCCTTCTTTAGTGCTGTTACGTACGTGTCGAATGCGGACTTATAAGCAGACAAGCGTGTGTCAGTTGGCGAGTGTTTTGTTGAACGATATAGGCGTTTTTTGCCATTATGTAGGCGTTTCAGATGGGCATTTAACCAAGGAGCATCAGAATTGGTGGAAATGATGCGAGATGGGATGTACTTTTCATTTATTTCCTGAACTTAAGCGGCGAAGATGTCCCAATTGAGCTGAAGCGGACGATTTTCGAAATCCAGCAAGAAAGTGTCTAGAAATACAGATAATTCGTTATTAATGGCGGTAAAGTTTGCTTTCTTGTAAATATGTATAGTTTTTCTGAGTTTACTTGCTTTAGGTGTAGAAAGGTTCATTGAAAATGCAAGTAGGTAGTGATCGCTTAAACCAGGTAAGTGTGTAATCTCCGAAATTGTGTCGGGGTGGGATGTCAAAACTAGGTCAAAGGTATTTGCGGCGTTAGAAGATACACGTGTAGGTTGAGTTACTAGCTGTGACAAGGAAAAAACTGAGCACAAGTCTAAAAATTCATTAGCTTGTGCTCAAAAGGGAGCGAGTGAAGACGACTGGTCGTTCGAGGTTATGTTTGGTAGATTAAAGTCGCCCAGGAGTAGGATGGGAGGTGAGGGAAAACGCGTGCGAACAAGATTAATACTATCCTGCAGTTCATGGAAAAATGTAGGTGGTGCAGACGGTGAGCGATAGCACACGGCTATGATGAATTTTTGTGACCAAGAGCTACGGAAGCCCAGACAGCTTCTAGATCGTCGCTCGTACAAACCACAGAAGACGGAATCGCATTTGAAATTGCCAAAAGGACGACACCTCCTCTACGCGCAGTAGGGTCGCAGCGATAAACACGGTATTGCACAGCACCGTGGAACACTTCCGTGTCAGTGACATGCGCAGGCAACCATGTTTCGGTAAGTGCACTGATTTTTGCAGAACATGTGTTGATTGCAGACGATAAAGAATCGTATTTATTGGACGCACTTCTGACGTTAGAATACAAAACGGAAACTTGAGGAAATGAAGCAAATGAACCACTGCCCCTCGCGCTTTCCTAGATCGGAGGACGGGACGGAACAGGGCTTGCACGGTCTACATTATTACTGCGTTGCTTAAGTTCTTGAATTTTATCAGAACTGGCATTGTACACGTACGATTTTCCGTTCAGGATCAACTTACCAAAGCGCAATTTGAACGATTCAGAAGAGGCTTGGCTCTTACCGAATGCTATCAGCTTTCTTCGCGCGGTTCGCGTAGCAACAGAGAAATCCTCACTTATACTTAGGTTTTTATGCTTGAATTGGCTGCGCAGAGACAGTAGTTTTTCTTTGGTTTTGAAGCTTGGAAACTTCAACATAACAGGACGGGTTTTATTAGGCATAAACAAACCGAGGCGGTGCGCACGTTGGATTGCGTCTGCAGGAAATGTGTCGGTAACACTACTGATTACTGTGGTTATATTTGATTCTGTTTCTTGCCAAGTTTCAATATTATCAGGGAGACCATGGAAAATTAGATTGTCGCGGTGCGACCGATCTTACAATTCGTTTAAACGGGATTCAAAAAGGTTATACCGAGCGCTAACTTCAGTTGCTTTTGTCATGCTAGAAGCTTTCAAGCTGACATTATCGACGTTTTGCGACTTTTCCTCTAGTGCGACTAGCATTTTCATAATACCATAAACTTTTGATTCAAGCGATTTTTGTCCACTTTTTATGGCCTTAACATCAGCAGTAATCTCCGTCTGGAACTTTGACGTTTGTAAAGAACGCGTATGCACGTCTTTTATGAGCTTAAAGATTAGGTTCATTAGCTCAGAGGGGTCCTTTGGTAAGGACTCAATGTCAAACAGAGATTCAGAGCGGGTGTTAGGGCCACGATTTCATTCAACGTCTCCGGAGCAAAACAACAGAAACGCCATAGAAGAACACTCACAAACTGTTTCACAGAACACCCTTGGGCATGGGAGCAGATGCAAACATGGGTCATCACTTTTCTTAGTGTACAAAGGAAAGGAAGCACAAACCTGCGGAGTGAAAAGATAGTGGTTGAGAGCCATGCCAACGGTACTGCTCTCGTGCCCACTGAAGGCGGACGGGACGGGCGGGCTTCTTATACAGTTGACAACAGGCGATATCACCGACGCGCGTATAAGGAGGAGCTAGGGATGACTTGCGCAGATGCATTCATGACGAAGGGCGCAGCATCCAAGGTGAAGTCGGGCAGAACTAGCTGGAAGCGTTGAACATCGGAGGCAATGTTGGCATTCATTATGGTTGATAACCAAGCAAGCCAGGAGACGAGTAGTGCCTGCGGAGTGAAAAGATAGTGGTTGAGAGCCATGCCAACGGTACTGCTCTCGTGCCCACTTGTATATATATATATATATATATATATATTGTGAGACGTCGGCCGATGCGATGCCTTTATTTCCGAGCAGCCGCCCGAGTCAGAGACGAAGCACCGCACGAGACATAAGATGATGATGAATCGTATGTACACATGACGACGACGATATGCACAAATAGCGCTCACACAAGATGATGATTCGTATGTACAGATGACGACGACGATATGCACAAAATGCGCTCACACTAACTTCCCCCCTTCAGGAAAGCGGTCAGCAAGACCGCAAGCTAGAAAGGGTAGGTACGGCGAATGTAGGGTTTCAGGCGAGATACGTGAACGATTTCCGTAGTGCGGCGGCGGCGGTCAGTAGCTGAGCTGACAGGAGTGACGCGGTAGTTAACGGCCGAAGTTCTTTGCAAAACGGTGTAGGGGCCGAGATATCTGTGGAGAAACTTTTCGCAGAGGCCCGGTGCGCGAACAGGTGTCCACAAAAGAACTTCGTCGCCTGGGCGGAAGGAAGCAACGCGACACGTCGCATCATAGCGAAGTTTCCTTTCGTCCTGAATGGTAGCGGTGTTGGCGCGAGCAATTTCACGGCAGCGGGCGATGCGAGCAGCAAATTCTTCAGGAAGAGACGCGTATGGAGCAGCAGGTGCTGAAAGGAGTGTAGTGTCCAAGACGAAAGACGGCGCACGACCGTACACAAGGAAGAAGGGACTGTAATTGGTTGTACGTTGGACGGCAGTATTGTACGCAAACGTCACGAAAGGTAGGATGGTGTCCCAGTTGGTGTGATCGGGTCGAACATACATTGACATCATGTCGGACAAAGTTCGATGAAAACGCTCGGTAAGGCCATTTGTTTGCGGATGGTACGCTGATGTGGTCTTATGGGTGGTGTCAGAGGCCTGGAGGACTTCACGAAAGACATGCGAAAGAAACGTCTTGCCATGATCACTCAGGAGCACACGAGGTGTGCCGTGGCGCAAAACAATACCGTGCACGAAAAACTCGGCGACTTCTGAGGCCGTACCAGAGCGAAGAGCCGCTCTCTCAGCGTACCGCGTTAGATGATCCACTGCGGTAACGATCCAGCGGTGACCAGCGGGCGTGTGTCGGAGGGGTCCGTACAAGTCTATGCCCACAATTTTGAAGGGGGTGGACGGGCATGGTAGAGGCTGCAGAGGACCGGCTGGAAGGGATGTCGAGTGTTTTCTGTGTTGGCATGACGCGCAGGAGCTAACGTATTTGGCGACAGAGATGGAAAGGCCCGGCCACAAACAACGCGTTTTTATGCGGTCGTAGGTCTTAAGAAAGCCGAAGTGGCCAGCCGTCGCGTCGTCGTGAAATGCTTCTAATACTTGGAGTGGAAGTGAGCGAGGTATGACTGGTACCCACTGGTTACCGGAAGGATGGTAGATTAATCGAAATAACGCTCCACCCTGAAGCTTAAAACGTGAAAGTTGTCGTCTTAAGCAACTGTTGGGGGGGTCGTGCCAAGCCAGTAAGTCGGTCGATGAGCTTTCGGCAGTATGGGTCAGTACGCTGGAGTGAGACGAGGTCAGTGAACAGAAGAAAGTCAACTGAGGCAACCGCCTGTCCCGGGCTACTGGACGTGTGCTGAGGCATGTGACTAGATGGTGACGTGCAGACCGAAGGTGAAGCATGGGCGTTTGGAGACAGCGGGCAGCGTGACAAAGCGTCGGCATCTTGATGTTGTTTGCCGGACCTATACGTGACAGTAAAGTCATATTCCTGCAAGCGCAGTACCCTACGGCCGAGGCGTCCAGACAAGTTTTTCAGGAACGACAACCAACGGAGAGCATGATGGTCGGTCCCAATTGTGAAATGGCAGCCGTAGAGATAGGGTCGAAATTTTTGTATTGACCACCCGATGGCGAGGCATTCCTGTTCTGTAATTGTGTAGTTGCGCTCAGCAGGAGAAAGAGTACGACTTGCATAAGCCACGACTTGCTCTTCAGACTTCTGATTCCGCTGCAGCAGGACAGCGCCAATTCCATGCCCACTGGCATCAGTGTGTAGAATAGTAGGGGCAGTTGCATCGAAATGACGGAGCACGGGCCCTGACGTGAGAAGTCGTTTGAGGGTCTGGAAGGTGGCTTCACAGTCGTCCGACCACATAAAGGACGCGCTCGAAGTCAGAAGTTTGTGTAGACGAGCGGCGATGGTGGCGAAGTCACGGACAAAGCGGCGGAAGTAGGACGCGAGTCCTAGAAAGCTGCGGAGTTCTTTAAGTGTGGTTGGTGGCGGAAATTGCAGCACTGCAGCGATTTTATCGGGATCAGGCTGGATGCCATGCTTACTGATAACGTGGCCCAATACTTTAATGCTTCGGCTTGCAAAGCGGCACTTTTTGTATTGAGCTGGAGACCAGCCTTTGCTAGACACGTCAGAACTTGGTCTAGACGTTGTAGGTGCTGGGAGAAACTCAACGAAAAGATGACAATGTCGTCCAAGTAACAGAGGCATGTCTTCCATTTTAAGCCACGGAGTACTGTATCTATCATACGTTCAGACGTAGCTGGCGCATTGCACAGTCCAAAAAGCATCACGTTAAACTCGAAAAGGCCATCAGGTGTAGCAAACGCAGTCTTTTCTTTACCTTGCTCATGCATTGGAATCTGCCAATATCCGGAGCGCAAGTCGAGGCTCGAGAAATACTCGGCACCTTGTAAGGTATCCAAAGCATCGTCAATACCAGATGATGCCAATTGTACAAACATCCTTGCGGGTAATTTTGTTTAGCGCCCTATAATCGATGCAAAAGCGCACAGAACCATCCTTTTTTTAACAAGCACAACAGGAGAAGACCAAGGGCTTGCTGAAGGCCTTATAATGTTGCGTGTCAGCATGTCGTTCACTTGTTCTTCTATAACTTTTTGCTCCGAAGGTGACGCACGGTACGGGCGACGGCGAATTATGCGAGAGCCGTCTGTTTCAATTCGATGAGTAGTTACAGTGGTCTGACCCAGGCCTCGCGAAGAAACGTCAAAACAAGCTGCATGCTTCATTAAAATGGTGAGGAGTGCATCCCTCTGGGCAGGATTGAGATCTGCACTCAAGGTGGCCTTAATTGCACTAGTGTGGCCTTCTGCGGGCGTACAATGCGCGGAAGATGTGGCAGGCGAAACACTGACGACACATACCGGCGAAGCGTCGGCGAGCTTGGCGACGGTAGACCCTTTCGGCAGTAGTAGTGGCTCAGGAGTCGTATTACAGTCTGTGAGGTTGGCATAGCCACTCGAGAACCGGACCAAGCAAGAAGCGATGGCGAGTTCTCGAGAAATGCAGCGCTGAGATGGTGCAACCAATGCGTCTCCGTCGACAATGTCTGTTGACTCAACGGTAAGAACACGTTCTTCGTCTGGTTGGATAATAAAATCCGATGCTGAAATGAGGTTGGGACACGGGGAATCGAAAACGGGATAAGTCTCGGTGTCGCTGATGTGGATGCTTGGGTTGCCGCACAAAATTAGTGCAGAAGCAGCGGACAGGAAGTCCCATCCTAATATCATCTGATGAGCGCACGTCGAAAGCACCGCAAGTTGCACATGATTACGAATACCGTCTATCAGGACGCGAGCTGTGCACTGTCCGGTAGGAAAGATGGGAACGTCATTGGCACCACATAGGACCGGACCAACATACGGCGTTTGCACTTTTCGCAGACGGAAGCACAGTTCACGATGTATAACAGAAATAGCGGCTCCAGTATCTACAAGGGCGTCGACGGAAACACCTTCCACACAAACTGAGAGCAAATTGGCGGTGCGAGCAGGAGGAATTGGGATAGTCCGATACGATGCAGTTTCTCCTCCGAAAACTGCAGCCTCTAGTTTTCCGAACGGGTGTCCACAACATTGGTAGCAGCACGCAAGGGCGATGAGGAACGGCGGTAAGGTGAAGGAGAGCGACGCCGGGGCTAGCGGGATGCTCGAGCCACGTCCTGGGAAGGTGAAGGAGAGCAACCAGAAGAGGTTGTGTACGGTCCGGGTACATACGAATCTAGCCCTGGTATTTTTTCTCGCTGAAAGGTGTCATAGCCTCGCCTTTCACCTGGGTGACAGCCGGGAACGTAGGAGTCAAACCTAGGTGCACTGTCTCGCTCAAAGGTAGCATAGCCCCGCCTTTCATCTTGCTGACGCCGATGGCAGAAGCGAGAAATGCGGCCGCGAATACCGCAGTAGAAACAAACAGGGCGCGACGACCGCCACGAAGAGTAGTACGGCTGTGCAGGAGTATTCGCTGCCAGCGAAGCTAGGGGGTCACGGTAAGCTTCGGCAAGTGGAGATTGAACGGTCGAGGGAGGCCGGGAGGCAATTTCGGCATAACTTGGCGGGCGAAATGCTGCAGTAGACTGGTCCATTTGGACGTTTGTCATCGACGCCAGTTCGTCCTTGATGATGTCACTCAGTCCAGGAGGAGCGGGGCGAACGGTTGAAAGCGTCGTAGGTCCAGAAAGATGGCCGTGAAGTTCCTCCCTGATGAGAGTGCGTATCAAGGCTCGCAGCTCAGCATCACCGTTGAGATGAGGGTCGGTAGAGCCGCGTGGCAGGCGAATAGACTGGAGCGTGTCTCGACGCTGGCAGGCCATGATAATATCCCCAACGCAGTTTGGGTTCTGCATGAAGAGAGTATTAAAGGCGACCGTGTTGATGCCCTTCAGTATGTGGCGAACGCGATCAGCTTCTGCCATGTCACTCTGTGCACGGCGGCAGAGAGCGAGGACGTCCTCAATGTAGGACGTATAGGACTCGTCCTGCTCTTGTATGCGCGTTGCCAGCTTCTGTTTCGCGACTGCGGAGCGTCCAGAGGACATGCCGAATATCTGGCGAAATTGCTGAGTGAATGATGGCCAGTCCGAAAAGTCACTTTCGTGGTTAAAAAACCATGTCTTCGCAACTTCGGTTAAGTAAAAAAGCGACATACCTCAATTTGTGCGTGTCGTCCCAATCATTGGCGTCGCTGGCTCTGTTGTAGTGATCGAGCCAATCTTCGACGTCGTCGCCGCGGAGGCCGGCAAAGACGGGAGGATCTCGGTGTGTGGTGTTCACCGTCCAGGTAGGCCCAGCGGGCTGAGCAGAGGTGGTAGCAGCACTGGTGGACGGGTTGGTTTCTGCCATCAACGTGGTAGGCGAGAGCAAACGACGACAGGATCGGAGCTCCAGGGGAATCGGGAAAGTAAGAGGACGTGGGAATCGAAGCACTCTCCACCACTTGTGAGACGTCGGCCGATGCGAGGCCTTTATTTCCCAGCAGCCGCCCGAGTCAGAGATGAAGCACCGCACGAGACAAAAGATGATGATGGGTCGAATGTACAAATGACGACGACGATATGCACAAATAGCGCTCACACAAGATGATGATTCGTATATGTACAGATGACGACGACATGCAGAAAATGCGCTCACAATATATATATATATATATATATATATATATATATATATATATATATATATATACCATTCGAGGACGCGATGTGACACAGCAAAGAACATGATGCCAGCATTTTCTTTGCTCACAAGGCACCGAAATACTGGTCTTCGGGGAGCAAGAAGAGTAGTCCAGTGATATCAGTACGGCTGCGCGCACTTTTATATAAACGCGCTATCTGGAACCTAGCGACAAGTTGCGTGCATCCTAGGCATACATTATGGCGCACCACTCGCGCGCTCCGAGGAAGCTTGGTTAATTTTTGTTCACTTTTTATTTCGCCCTTTGTCATTCGAACACACGGCGGCATGCCACTGTTGTCACTGAGATCGATCGACAATTTAACACGACGGTAAAAAACAATTAAATCGAAGGAAAAATAACTGCCGCTAATTACAGCGCCTGTAAAGCTGGGCAGGCCATGTAATGGTAGGGTATAGATAAGCGATTGACTGTTAGAGGTACAGAATAGGTGCCAAGAGAGGGGAAGCACAGTCGAAGACGGCAGACAACTAAGTGGGGTGATGAAATTAGGAATCTTGCAGGTACAAATTCGAATCAGCTTGCGCAAGACAGGGGTAACTGGAGATCGCCAATAGAGATCTTCGTCCTGCAGTGGACATAAAAATAGGCTGATTATGATGATGATGATGCTAATGGGTAACATGTCAGGGCAAAACGAGAATAGGAATAGCACAGTAGAAGCACACATTGAAAGACAGAGTGAATAGTGCCAAGAATTGACTGCAGTGAAAAACCTAAGTAAAGAGCGTTGTGCGCTGTATAAGCACAACGGAAAGGTTTCAGCACGTTTAATATTGAGTTTTCTGACGTACAGGCTTGTTATTAAAAAAATTCGAAAGCTTGAAGATTATCCTAAAAGGAAGTTCGCGACAGAATAAAGACAAAAATAAGGACCGACTACAGGGCAACAAGTTTTGTAATTTTACTTCAAAATGTAAAGTTCCTGGCACCTGTTTCTCTGTGCCCCGACCCGCCGCGATGTCTCACTGGCTATGGAGTTTTGCTCCTGAACGCGAGGTCGCAGGCTCCGATTCTCGGCAGTGGTTACTGCATTCCGATGAGGCACAATGCAAAAAAAACGCTTGTGTACTTAGAAATAGACGCACGTTAAACAACCCGAAGCGGCCGGAATTCATTCGAAGACGCGAGTACAGTGTGATTCTGAAACCACTCTCCCACTTTATGTAAACTAAACCACATAACACGAATGTTGAATTTATTGTCTTCTGGTGCTGAGTGTGCGCCATTCTAAAACAAATTTTATTTCTTTCTTGCTTCCTACAGAAAGCCGAGCTCCACAAACGCAAATGCACGGAACAATCTTCCCGGAAGTGTACATAGTAGTTGACACAAGCTACGCAAGCGGTGTCTCCAATCAAGAGCTCGTTCGTTATCTCACAGTTTTCATTACTGGGGTGAGCCTATTTTACTTGCGAGTTTTCACGCCAACTTCCGACAAAATATGAGCGTACATGTCCAGGAATTTTGGACATTGCCTCTTCGGCATTCTGTGAAACTTCATGTCAATGCATTAGCGTAACTGAATGGGAAAATCTTTAGGAAATTATATTTCGAAATTTCGGCCGAGTTTTAAAAAAGTTTCAACTAACAGTGCCGTGAAGGTACTCCATTCTAACAACATGTGCATTCATAGAGAAATATTTAGCGTGCACAATCGACAAGGACACAGTAAAAGGGGACACACGAGCGCTTACGCATGTACCAACTCGCCCAACTATGTGCAACATGTGCATTGACTGCACTTATTCGTACCATTCGTGCTGCGTCAAAACCCTGTTTTGCGCAGCGATGAGCGGTGAAGTAACACGACGGGAGCAAGTCGTTTCAGAGCGCAGCTCTTAGACACCCGTTCCTGCGTTGACGGCGTGCCTCGGCGTCTCTCGGCGGGCCGCATCATCCCTCGTAACCAAGCGAACGAGCGCAGCGAAGGATGAAAGAAAGCGACAGCGAAGAGAGCCCAAGGAGGCGAGCGCGGAGAAGGGTGCTGCGGAACCATGAGGAGGAAAGTGGAGGAGGAGAGTATGGCGATATGGTCAGGAGGAAATGGGAGTACTGCACGAGACATGCTCCACGACGGCGACCGACTGCACATGCGCTACTTCGCCTGCGCCGCCTCCGCTAGAGAATGCGCTCCGCGCGAGCCACGTGCATTCGTGGTCTTTCTTTCTGAACAATGAGCCACGCAACCGGTGGAATTGCTTCGTCTACCTCTAAACAAGCAGCACGAGCAGAGGCTCAGAGCCGTATCCAAGAGCACCCTTCCGTTCAGATTCATATTATTTGCCTCAGAAGAAGAAGCTGGAGGGAGAGGACGCACCTCATGTCGGCTCTGTTTTCGTAGCGCAAATCGCCAAAAACCACCCTAAACTGCTCACCAACGGAGTCAGCTCGTACCCAGGAACAAGTGTATACCAAAAACTAGTTGGGATTCCCATTTTTCAAGCCTCTGCGACAATTTTTTTTTGCTGGGCCTCGTGGAGGGAGAGCCGCGAGGTCGCGCGCCGTATAGAGCCGGCTTCTTTACCAATTGCCGATCATTCTCACAATAATGATGTCACCGTAGAGGGGCGCCACATAACCCAGGAAGAAATAGATATAAGCAAGGGATGGCAGGAGGTCAGGCAGAGAAGATCAGACCAGCAAACCTCCCAACATCGCGAGAGCACCTTGTCGCCAATGCGGCCCGACAAGTGCATCAGTAACCCCAGGAAGGGAAGGCTAGAGCAGATACGCAAGGCAAGCAGAATGCCACATTTGCCAAGAGTGAATTACAAGATTGTGATCAGAGCTCGTGGAGGAGTCAAAATATCCGAGCACAGTATAGTTCACTCAACAGCGGCGGTACAAGATGCGACAGGCATCCCTCGAGACGAAAGGGAGGACGATATCGTCTGCCCCAACAATTATCAAAATATCCCAATCGTCAGTACATTGGATCAAGAGCAAGCCAACAAATATCAGGAAGTAGCACGTATCAAAATTCAAGACACGTTTTATGAGACCAATGCGTACGAAATGGTGCTGGACATGACGGCCAAAGTATTCATCAGGGGAATCCCACTAGACGATGGCCCAAGAGACATCACAGCAACGGTGGTTACGAGCAAAACCCCAACGGTGATAGCAGCAAAGAGAATCAATAATACCACAGTGATTGTGCTGTTTGAAGGAAACAAAGTGCCCGCGTACAGGTAGCGCTGCTCCGATGCTCCCTGTACCGGAAACAAGTGGATTTCTGTCGCCAATGCAACAGACTTGGACACAGAGGAGATGTATGTCCCATCCCAGACAACAAAATTCGTGCTCGATGTGGAACACCAAGCCCTGATGAAGAACATAGGTGCCAATATAAATGCCAGTTATGCGGCGAGGACCATCCGACCGCAGATAAGACGTGCAAAGCCAAATTCAAGAAGCTCTCCATCATTAAACAGAGACAATGGCAAAGACAACAACGAGAACGACAATGAGAACATGGTGACGCTATCCCAAGAGAAGACGGGGCAGAGTCTCGTGGAAGGCCAAACGCCAGGGAATGACGCTGCAGATCGGGAACAAGGTCTCCATCCACCTCCAGATCCTTATCCCGGGCCGGCTCCAGGACACCGAGGAAATGACCCGGATCCAGATCCCGGTCCACAACTAGGCGATCCACTTCAGTAAACCAGACAACCACGGTGAGCTGGGCAGACGTGGTCGATGGTGTGAAACCAGGGGTTGGCAGGGACACTGCCATTAAAAGCGAGATAAAGGATCTAAAACACGAGAACGCGCAGTTGAGGATGGTGCTAGCACGTATGAGCGATGAAACAAAAGTTTCAACTCAGGAAAAAAAGCCATATAAATCAGGTAGCTCGCGCTCCAGAAAACAAAGAGCCACCTGAAATCGCGGAAAATAAGATGGACGAAGGGGATGACCGCCTTCCAGTCAAACTCAATGTCCAAGCCAGGAATGATAAACTACATAACAGGGTGGTAGATATCCAAAAGACTCTACTAGAGATACAACTAGGAAATGAAAAGCGGCACGAAATGATGAACCAAATGGATAAGGCAATAGCCGCAGTTATGATTAGATTAGACATCCTAAGCAAACCAGTCACCAGGTAATGGACTCCCCCTTGGTGCATCAGAAGCACCACAATCGTTACCCACTTCTCAACCACATTATTATATAAGCGCAGCTTCTTTCCAACCTCCTGTCTCGCTCCCACGGTCGCAGCCGAAATAAGGCACGCTAAAAAGGGTTCAGGATATGGCAATGGAACTGTAGAAGGTATGAAAACAAAAAGTCAGTTTTGCAGCAGTACTTAAAAGACAAGGATAAACCGGACGTCATAATTCTGCAGGAAACACATGCGATCGCAAAGCTAGCTGGATACAGATCTTTTGGCTAGGCCGAAGGGGAGACCAGGGCATTAACCACGCTGGTAAAAAGAAACATAGTATGCCTGCAACACAACACATGCATTGCGCATATAGACAATATTCTATTGGAGCTCATCCCGCAGAAGAAGAAGCTGATCATCCCGCAAAAGATGCTTATTTATTCTCAACATTTATAGCAACCCCTCGCAAAAAATAAACACAAATTCAGGAACCTAATTCAGAAAACACTCATTATGGCTGGAGAAACTCCGGTAGTCATAGGAGGAGACTTTAATGCCCCACACACCACGTGGGGATATCTATATACCAGACCAAAAGGAACGGCCTCATGGAACAACTTGCAAGAATTAGATCTCATACTCGTCACAAACCCCGGCAGTCCAACCAGAATAGGCACGGCGTGAAACAGGGACCCAACTCCACACCTAACCTTTACCAAGAATATCGATAAGCTGACATGGCGCCACACACCAGAAGATTTGGGTAGCGGCACCACATCACAGAAGGGCAAAATAGACCCAAGGAACGACAGATCAAATTATTAGACTGGGAACTGCTTCGTAATTAAAATGCGAGAGACGACACAGAAACCATCCATCACAGACATAGAAAAATGGGCTAAGGAGCTCATAGATGACGTCAAAGCTGCCAAAAAATTAACACTACCTTAATCTAACTTTGCGAAATGCGACAGCACACTTCTCCACACGTGGGAAGCTAATCAGTCGCTTCCAAATATACTTAAAGGTCAGAAGCATAACAGAAAGTTTCAAAAGCGCATAGCGCTCTTCAACAAAGAAATAGAAGAATATGCTACGCAATTGAGCAAACAACAATGGGACGAGATATGTAATTCTATGGACGAGAAATTAAGCACCAGGAAAACCAGGCAAATGCTCAACCACAATATTATATAAGAGCAGCTTCTTTCCAACCTCCTGTCTCCCTCGCACGGTCACACCCGAAATAAGGCGCGCTAAAAATGGTTCATAATATGGCAATGGAACTGTAGAAGGTATTCGAGCATGAGAATAACAAAAAAAACCTCAGGCAAGCCATTATTAAGTTAAGACACGCCTATGAAGGTACAGAAGAGGAATTTCTCAAAAAATTAGAGCAGAAATACATAACACAGACACCCCCTTGCATCCATCCTAGCTACAACGGGAATAAAAACGCAAAATTACACGAAGAATTCACGGAGGCAGAAATCCGCGCTGCCCTGCATAATTTAAACACCAAATCAGCCCCAGTATAACCAACAAGGCTTTCAGGAACCTCGATGATGAATCGATCGTCAAACTAACAGAATATACATATAAACTAATGCTGGATAAAGGGAGAAGTACCAGCTCAATGGAAGAAAGCCACGATAACGCTCATCCCATAACCTGGTAAGGAAGCTTGAGATCGACCACCTCAGATCGATCTCACTAACATCCTGCGTCGAAAATTAATGGAACATGTAATTTTTAACAGAGTAGATAACATCTGAGAGGATAATAGCATATACCCAGATACAATGATAGGATTTCGCAAAAACCTTTCGACACAAGATGCGATGCTTCAACTTAAGCATCAGATAATCGATTGTACAGCGTGCTCTACAATGGCTATCTTGGACCTTCTTCTCAAAAAGGGATTGATAATGCCAACCACGCAACCATAATGGAAAACATCGAACGAATAGAGCTACGTGAACGGACACATAACTAGATCAAGAGCTTCCTATCAGATAGGAAAGCAGTCATCTGCGTCGCAGGGCTCACGTCGCTCGAGATTGACATCGAAGGAGGGGGGGGGGGGGGGGCGGTACGCCGCCAGGCTCTATCAGCTCCCCGATATTTTTCTATGTCGTCTTCATGGACTCCCCGCAAAAATAAATCACATAGAGTCCCTCAATGAACACAATCTACGCGGACGATATTACTCTATGGGTCTGTGATGGTAGCGACGGATCAACAGAAACAAGGCTCCAGACCACAATAAACACAGCAGAGGAACAACAGGGACGGGCTGTAGAAGTACATGGATACAGGGAAGGCGAGATATTTATGCTAAATGGACATGTTTTAACATATCCTGTCTCGGCAACAGTATTGCTACGCAGGCTCTAGTACTGGACAGAGTACCCTATGAATTACTCCTATCACGTCCAGCCATCAGTGCTCTTCGCCTTAACATCTACTGGACTGGAGAAATAACTGCGGATGAAAAGCGGTACAATCTCAGCGTTGCTTCAACTTCGTCTTCGAAGAGCCTGCGGCAGCCATCATCATGTTATGATGCTAAGAGGCTTTACCGGGAATTGCTATGCTTGAAGGGATATCCCAAGGCAACTACAAAGTTTGAGGTACCATTTAAGTTAGGCGATACTACAGTGGTGAGGAAAAAGCCATATAATATGTCACGGGAGAAGAGAATGTGGCTGAAGAACGAGTGTCAAAAGATGCTGCATACACACATAGTTCATCCATCAACGTGTACACTCGCGTCGCCCATCACTACTTGCACCTAAGGAAGATGCAAGCCTCCAGCTCTGCACGGAATTAGAGGCAAATTAATAAGCAGACAGGGCTTTTTCCTTTTCCTATGCAGCGAATATACTCTATCATAGACGAGACGGGTGGCTGCAGAGTGTTTTCGCGTATTGATTTATGTAAAGGAATTTGGCAAGTTCCACTTTCTGAAGAATACAAGAAATACTCTGCCTTGATAACGCTTTTTGAGATCTATCATTTTAGACGTTTATAAATTGCGCGAAAAAACGAGGACACAAGAACATAACACACAGGACACCACGAGCGCTGACTGCCAACTGTTTATTTCTGGAAAAGCAAGCAGCATATATTTCTTTCATGATCCTGAACACGTGCCCGCATTGTCATTGTCACATGTGCCAATAAAAAAAAATCTGCTGGGTAACAATGTAAAACAGCATTGCAACAGGCGATCACCAAACTAACCAAGAGCCATTTTTACGGTATCATCAAACGAGGGAGAGAAAACCGTGAGCATGTGAATAAAACGAAAATGGCAGATGTCACTTAACAAATAACCATAGTAAAGGCGTAGGATGAGGCGATAAATACGTTTGAATAAAAAAAGAAATAAAATCAACAAATAATACACCAAACAACAAATGTAGAGGCGATGATGCCATAAAAATGTGGTTGATCCCTCTTATATAGGAATCGGTATAGAACACGAAAGTGAAACGTGTCTTCACAGAAGTAGTGTAATGTTTATTGCACATTGATATATAATGTCTATTGGTGTTTTGTGGCTAAAGCGCCCTTAGGCGTTGATGCACCCACGCTGACGCCTGGTGGCACGTCTCCTCCATCACGACTACCAACGTCGATGACCATGAGCAACCGTCGTGCATATGGAAGCTGCACTACGCTGCACACGCTAGCACAACGCGAAAGACGAAGCACGTAACTGACACACTAATACAACGCGCAAGACAAAGCACGCAACTGAATCGTCACCGAGTCAAATCAGCGCGTACAGCGCGTCGTAATTGCAGCCTCCGCGATCAACTTCAGAAACATTTTCAGAGCTAATTGCGGAGGCCACGCTCCGCTGTGCTGAGTACGGTGAACGCCACCTAGTGAACGCCACCTGGTTGGTAGTGAACCGGTGAACGCCACCTGGTTGGTAGTGCTTCTTGATGCCAGCGTCCCTTCGAATGCTGGCATCGAGGCGTCGTAGTGCTGAGACCACCGAAGCGTTCACTGTCGGTGCGCGTTAGTGTCATAATGCAGTACTTCTCTTTTCTGCTCGTAGGCGGCGGCACCGCCCCGAGCAAGAGCGCGGGTACACGGAGGAGTGTTAGATATATAAGGCGCGTCTGTGCAGCTGTCTGCAAATGCGTTTGTGGCGCAATGGGTTAAACGCTCGGCGATCTATCGTCGCGGACCGAGAGGTCGTGGGTTCGATTTCCAAATTTTGCATGTTTGTGGAACTTTTTCTTCTGGTTTCTTTCTTTGTATTATGTTCGTGTATGTTCGTGTGACGTATTTCCGTGACGGAAATACGTCAGTGAAGTCTTGGTGGACCCCGGCATAAAACACTTTCGTGTTAAAAAGGCGTGAAGGATAAGGATATGGCTTAATGAAAAAAACACTGGAAGTAAAGATGAAGTCGACGAAAAGTATAAACGTGCTATGAAAAGAGTAAAACCTGGTGAAAAACTAATGCTGAGGTGTTATCGGAATTTTTTCCCCTTTTTCTTTTCATTAGTTTTTTTTCTGTCTCCTATTTTCTTCAGGCAGTTTGTGGTCTAGGCCATGGTTTCAGTATAAAACCAACGATTAAACAAAAACCAAAAACTAGCAAAAAATTTCAACACCAAGAAGGATTTCACAAGGCGCATTCCAGAAAATTAACTTCTGGTAACCACGAGAGAGACGGTGTGCTGATACACTTGTCGCCTGTTTTTATTTTGTAAAAAGCTTCAACAATCTCCATTTCGGTCTGGTCCCTCGATTTGAAAGAACGTTGTGTTTTTAAGAATTGGCTTGCGAGGGTTGTTATTTTCCGCCCTCATCTCTTTGCTCTGCATCTGTTACAGTGTTGGGCCAAAGTGCCTCCTGCATTGTTCTTTACATGCCACCGGTGTTCCCGTGCCCTTTCATTAAAACACCTGCCCGTTTATCCAATATAAATGCTGTCATAAGTCGAGGGAATTGAATACACTACCCCACAAACACATTCGGTGTAGTTCGTTTCGTGCATGGTTGAGCACTGGGGCCTAATCTTTTTCTTACCTGTCATCATTGGGCACACATTACTAAGCTTGCATGGAGCCAAAAATACGACCTTGACCCCGTAGCGGCTTGCCACTTTTTTGATGTGCGAAACTGGATGAATGTAGGGCATGACTTGCAGTTTATCTTTCTTAATATCCTCTTTCTGTTGCTTTCTACCTTTCAGTTTTTGCAAGCGATTTTCACAGGCACCTGTGATTAAACTCTGAAGGTAACCAGCCGAAAGGAAGCGCCTAACTTGCTGATTGAAACTTAGTTCTAATTTGTGCTCGCAGGATTTTTCCAGGGCGGACTTACAAGCTGGGGTTACGTTGGCCCTCTTAACTAGTTTGGAATGAGCACTTTCAAACGGCAGTGGGGCCTTCTTTGTCCTCGGGTTGTAATACCAACAGATGTGTTTAGCGTGAAACTGGAGGCTGAGGTCCAGAAACTGAAGGACATTATCCCTGGCAAGCTCGTGGGTGAAGGTGAGCCCTCCCGAAGCTGATTAAAATATATTTAATATGCGATCTATGGCATCATTAAGGTTATCGTTTTCGGACACGTGGAGTATGACTAAGTAATCATCAACATAACGAAAAATACGCACGACATGTTCCCCGGAAATTACTTGCTGAATTCGTTGATCAAACACCGACAGATAGATATCGCAAAAAACAGATGCAACTGCAGAACCAATACAAATTCTAGCCTTCTGCACAATATTTTTCATCAAACTCAATGGCCGTGGAACTCAAATAAAAGCTTAACAGTTCAAGGAAATGTTCGGTGCTCACCCCTCCCGTGTTCTCAAAGGCTACTTCTCCAGCCTCTTGAATTTGTTGCCTAATGGTGGCGAACAAACCGTCCTGCGGAATTGAGTAGAACAGGTCCTCGATGTCAATCGAGAACCCTGTGGTAGCCGTCGGAAGACCTTCTTTCTGGTGTCTGAAGATTTCCGCCGAAGATCGGTCCAAAAAGAGGTCCTTTCCAACTATCCTTTGTAGGTTCGATTGAAGAAAGTTTCCATTTGTCTTTTGCCAAGTGCCTTTCTCTGATACGATGGCTCGCAGGGGGCAGTCCGGTTCGTAGGTCTTACCGGTAAAGATATCGAGGTGGCTCGTTACTTTGCTCTCAACAACCTTCCTTAACAAATCCAGGTTCATGCTTTTTAGTAACTTGACGGCAAAACGTTTTTGTTCCTTCGGAAGGACGTCGGTTTGCTTGAAATTCTTTTTTTACAGCTTCAGTTGCCTTTCTGTCAAAAGTGGCGGCAGGCATAACGACGAAACCGCCTTCTTTATCTGCCTCTAAGACGGCGAGATCGTTTTCCTGGAGGTGGGTAACCACTTTCCTTAAGAGGTTTTTTTGCCCTGGCTGTTCACTAACAGTGCGTTGCAGACAGTCCACTCCGTCCCACACAACGCGTTCCCGCTGCTTTTCCGGAACTCGCTGCCCCACTTGACGTACAAAGGCAAGAAGCTCTGAACGCTTGGGTGCTGGCTCGAATGAAAATTTGGGCCCTTTTTTGAGTATCCCCTGTACATATTCAGGCAGTACAGCGTTCTCTAGAATGGTGACGGTACTGGCAGACATGCTTTTTTGGCTTTTCTCAGGAAGAGCTCATCTTGCACGTTGCCACAAGAACTCTGCAGCGCTCGCAGTTAACCTTTTATATGCGGCGAAACGACTGGCCGCCATGAACCCGTCTCTCTCATTGTTACCAGAAGAATTTAATTTTCTGGAATGCGCCTTGAGAAATCTTTCTTGGCGTTCAAATTTTTTGCTAGTTTTTGATTTTTGTTTGATCGTTGGTTTTATACTGAAACCATGGCCTAGACCACAAACTGCCTGAAGAAAATCGAAGACAGAAAAAAACTAAGGAAAAGAAAAAGGGGAAAAAATTCCGAAAACGCCTCAGCATTAGTTTTTACCAGGTTTTACTCTTTTCATAGCCACGTTTATAGTTTTCGTCAACTTCATCTTTAGTTCCACTGTTTTTTTCATTAAGCCATATCCTGATCCTTCATGCCTTTTTATGGCATCGTCGCCTCTACATTTGTTGTTTGGTGTATTGTTTGTTGATTTTATTTCTTTTTTTTTATTCAAACGTATTTATCGCCTCATCCTACGCCTTTACTATGGTTATTTATTAAGTGACATCTGCCATTTTCGTTTCGTTCACATGCTCACGGTTTTCTCTCCCTCGTTTGATGACATAGTAAGAACGGCTCTTGGTTAGCTTGGTGATCGCCTGTTGCAACCCTGTTTCACATTGCTACCTAGCAGATATTTTTTTATTGGCACATGTGACAATGGCAATGCGGGCACGTGTTCAGGATCATGAAAGAACTATATGCTGCTTGCTTTTCCAGAAATAAACAGTTGGCAGTCTGCGCTCGTCGTGTCGTGTGTGTTTCTTTCTTGTGCCCTTGTTTTTTCGCGCAAATTAATAAACGTCTGAAAGCTATGAACCAACTAGCCCGCCAGAACGTCCTACTAAACGACATCTTTGAGTATAATCGACTCCCATTTGGATGGAAGAACTCACCTGCATGGTTCCAGAAGATGATGAATGACGTCTTGCGACCATTTCTTGGGAAGTTTTATAACGTGTACGTCGACGATATCATAGTTTACTCTCACAGCGAGGAGGAGCACTCAGAGCATCTTGCTAGTGTACTTCAAACACTGAGTGATGCGGAGCTCAAGATTAATCACAAGTTAGTTTTTCCAAACAAAACTTGCGTTTCTAGGTAGAGTATTCGATGGCCAAACCAAGACAACAAAGCAGAAATAAGTCCAACTAATCTCAAAATGCCGAAACCGTATGACCTACACTTTTTGCGGGTATTTCTCGGCTTTGTGGGGCATTTTCGGGCCTTCATTGGAGATTAAGCCACGAAAACGAAGTGCCTCACAAAAATGATCAAGAAGAATGTGCCATTTCGGGAGACAGCAGTGTGATTCGATTTATCAAAGCCTTGTGAGCATCATTTCGTCTGACCCAATTCTGACGCTTCCAGACTTGAAGTTGCCCTTCGAGCTGAACACCGACGCTTCTCATTACGGCACAGGTGCAGTGCTTTACCAGAGGGATTCCTCAGCTCCACGGAGCTGGCAAAAAGGTCGCGGGATATTATTCGTATACATTCTCGAAAGCACAACTGAATTACATGACTACGGAGAAAGAAGCTGTGGCAGTCCTAATGGCCGTACGCTATTTTAGACCTTACCTGGATGGCAGGAGCTTCACGCTCTTTACCGATCACTAAGCCTTAACGTATATCCTTAACCTCGCAAAGCCTAGAGGAAAAATCGCGCGGTAGGTGAGTGAACTCCAGCAGTTTGTGTTCGTGGTCCAGCACAGACCTGTAGAACACTAGAAGGATGCAGACGCACTCTCGAGACTTGTGGTAACCCCAGATCAGGAGAGTATCAACGCAACTCTGCTGTGGGAGGGAACTGAAGAACTGGAGTTCCACGATGGAAAGTTCGTAGTACCGGAAACAATGGTGCCTAGAATCTTGGAACTTTATCATGACTCCCCAGACTCTGGCGGGCACGACGGGTTCTGGCGAACTTATCACAGGATTCTTCAGCGTTTCAGGTTGAAACACTTGAAAGACGACGTCCAGCGATACGTCGAGTCTTGCCATCAATGTCAAGTCCATAATGTACCTTAAGAGAACAGACGAGATGGTCCTAACTAGAGATTCTGACATACCGTTTGAAGTCATCCAGGTGGCTTTTGCAGAGATTAAGAGAAAGGCTACAGGAGTAAAAAAAAGAACACCTGTCTTTCCTAGTGGCAATAGACCAGTGCACTAGAATAGTGCCAGCAAAACCGGGTAGGGAAGACACAAATAGTGTGATTACCCTTTTGAGCCGAGATATGTTTCAGCCGAGTAGTAATATGAGACAATGGACAAGCATTTGTAAGCAAGTATCTGTAAGAGTGGGCGAAGGAACGAGGAGTTGTTTTGCGACGCTGCGCGCACTACCATCCTGCAGGAAATGACATAGCTGAAAGAATCATACCAGAATTGAAACAGTTTATTAACACGAAAGTGTTTTATGCCGGGGTCCACCAAGACTTCACTGACGTATTTCCGTCACGGAAATACGTCATAGAACATAATACAAAGAAAGAAACCAGAAGAAAAAGTTCCACAAACATGCAAAATTTGGAAATCGAACCCACGACCTCTCGGTCCGCGACGATAGATCGCCGAGCGTTTAACCCATTGCGCCACAAACGCATTTGCAGAGAGGTACACAGACGCGCCTTATATATCTAAAGCCCAGACCACACGTACGCTTGCAAACGCGCGCAAGCTCGCGTCCGCACGCCCACGCATGCGCAGACGGTGCGTCACGGCTCGTACGCGTCGAAACGCGGCGCGATCTCGGTGATCAGCTCCTCTCAGTTATCGCGCGCCTGGGCTGCCTCGCTGCCTCGCGTCGGCGCGCCTGGCTACGCAGCGACGGCGCGGTACATTCAACTCTCAGTTAAGCAGAATTATATCATGCAAGAAAGTGCTTCTTCTTCACTTTTCGTGCTGATCTAACAGCTCCAAAAAGATAACAATTACGTTTATAGATATCGAAGCATTTTGAAGCACTTTGAAGCATTTTGAAGCATTTTGATACGAAGTGGCGTCTGCCAAGGTGTAAACAAGTGAAGCCAGTGGCGCGCGCTGTCGCGCGTATTTGTGGATGCAAACCGCCATTCCTCGCTAGGCGCGGCAACCGCAAGGCGCGTAGACGCGAGCTTACGCGGGTCCGCAAGCGTACGTGTGGTCTGGGCTTAACACTCCTCCGTGTACCCGCGCTCTTGCTCAGGGCGGTGCCGCCGCCTACGAGCAGAAAAGAGAAGTACTGCATTATGACACTAACGCGCACCGACAGTGAACGCTTCGGTGGTCTCAGCACTACGACGCCTCGATGCCAGCATTCGAAGGGACGCTGGCATCAAGAAGCACTACCAACGCCACCTAGGTGGCGTTCACCATACTCAGCACAGCGGAGCGTGGCCTCCGCAATTAGCTCTGAAAATGTTTCTGAAGTTGATCGCGGAGGCTGCAATTACGACGCGCTGTACGCGCTGATTTGACTCGGTGACGATTCAGTTACGTGCTTTGTCTTGCGCGTTGTATTAGTGTGTCAGTTACGTGCTTCGTCTTTCGCGTTGTGCTAGCGTGTGCAGCGTAGTGCAGCTTCCATATGCACGACGGTTGCTCATGGTCATCGACGTTGGTAGTCGTGATGGAGGAGACGTGCCACCAGGCGTCAGCGTGGGTGCATCAACACCTAAGGGCGCTTTAGCCACAAAACACCAATAGACATTATATATCAATGTGCAATAAACATTACACTACTTCTGTGAAGACACGTTTCACTTTCGTGTGCTATACCGATTCCTATATAAGAGGGATCAACCACATTTTTCCATGTATCCCAGTTTCAAAGGCGGATGGAAGTGCTACTTGGAGGCCGCTGTAGCTGATCACAATCGGACGCACACTGTAAGCATTGGCTGTAGTCCCTATTTCGCAGCATTTGGAAAGACCCCGGTGATCCCTGCTGATCAACAGCTTGGTATTGCTGACCGGCTGCAATTGTGTGAGAAGCGGAAAACTGCGGAAGCATACCAGCGATACCGCGAAGATATGAAGAGGCATTGCGACCGCCGCCACAACACGCGGATACACCGTATACAGCTGAACGATTTAGTACTCGTCAAAAGGTCTTCCGGGTACGAAGCAGGTGTACATGGGACCGTATCGCGTGGTGCAAATTGCAGTGCAAAAAGGTGCTCTCAAGAGAGTTGGTTACGTCAACGATGACGGCGTGCTCGAGTTTGCAACCATTGGGAACGTACTTATGTATCATCCCCGGAGGGATGAGTCTTCAAAGAGGGGGAGTGTACGTGGACGTTGTGAAGAAGAAGTTACAGGGTGTCTTAAAGAAGACGAAGTGACGAGGCGTTCGGAATAAAGAAGAGGGCTGACACCATAGCCTAGCCCTACTGTGTATTATTACAAGGAAATCAAGCTACACACCAAGAACGGACGGAATATCTCAATAGCCAACCAGCTCAAAGTATTGGGTCTAGTAATCGAGAACAAAGGTACGAACGCTTAAACCAGACGGAAGTTAGAGACCAAGGTAACAAACACCATGAGATTATTCAAACTAATTACTAACAAGCACCAGGGTATGAAAGAGGAAAGTATGATACGGCTGATACAATCATTCGTAATCAGTCAGATCACATACATTCTTCCACAATTGGTTTGCAGCTGAAAAGACAAAATTAACAAGCTAATAAAAGGCATACAAACTAGCACTAGGGATTCCAATCAGTAGGAGCACAGATCTCTTCCTAAAGTTAGGACTCCACAACCCGCTGGACAATTTCATAGAAGCACGACAAACATCTCAGGTGGAACGACTAACCAAAACCAAAATGGGACGGCATATACTACGCAAGCTAGGAATTAATTTCCACAATGAATACGGCGAAAATAGGACGATATTGAGAGAAATTCGTGACAAATTCCTGGTACCAAATATGCCCAAGAACATGCATCCATCTTACTACAAGGGCAGATGCACGAGAAGAGCAGAGAAAATGATCCAAAGTTATGGGTCAGACGGCAGAGCAACCTTCGTAGACGCGGCTGAATACACACACAGAAATAGCTACGTGGCAGTAGTCGTACATCACACCAAAAAACCACTTACTAGCGTGTAAGTTAAAACCAAGCATTACGAGACAGCAGAGGAGGTTGTCATTGCACTAGCATTGGTCTCCACGAGTGCTCAATACATCCTTAGCGATTCTCAGGCGGCCATAGGAAACTATGCTAAGGGTAGGATCTCTCCTTAGGCCTGCCATATCATTAGAGTCAACGAAGCAAAATTCTCCAAAGCAGAGAAGAACGGCAGGCAACTGCTCTGGTTCCCAGCGCATACGACTCCAGGCATTCCCCCATTCAACCCCAACGAGGTAGCACACCGCGAAGCTCGAGGTCTTACTCGCCGAACTGAGCAAGGAGTGACTTCTACCTGTCAGGAGAACGCGGAGGAGGAGACCTGGAGAGAAAAAGACAGAATAAAAAGATTTAGCGATATTACCAAATTCTATCAAAATCGTAGGCGCATATTACCGCCGCCTCACACTAAACTGAACAGATCGGAGTCCGTTGGTTGGAGCAGAAACCTACACGAGTCCCGTGTAGGTTTTCTTTCTGTAAACTTTCTACCCCGAGATATACGCGAGTGATACCTGCAAGCTATGCAAGTCTGTTAGAGCCAACCTTCAACGCATGCTGTGGGGATGTAAAACACATCCCCACAGCATGCTCCCCGGAAAATCTGCGGGCGCGGAGTTCGGCCGCGCTGCTCTGCTCAGAACTCCAAGACAAACTTTTCGACCAACTCAGTAATCGACACAACGCCGCAATGAGCCACCTTTTTTCGGACCAAAACAATGGGTGAAGACCAAGCACTAGCAGAGGGGCGAATTGTCTTACGTTGAAGAATGTCGGTGACGTTTTCCCCAACAATGTTGCGCTCGGCTAGAGACATGCGATATGGCTGGCGACGCACGGTGGATCTGGCGTCTGTCTGAATCCGATGCGCTGTGACGGAAGTCTGTCCCCATGTCGAAGAATGGGCGTCAAATGAACCTTCCTGTTTGTTGAACAGGGCAAGTAACTGTTGCGTCTGCGAAGGGGTCAAGACGCAGCTGATTACGGCTGCAAGAACTGAGATAGGGTGAGAATGTCCAGCAGCAGGAATTTCAGAGGCAGCAGCCTTAAGGGGAGCGACAGAGAGAGGCTCTGAATCAGCAACGCAAGCCAAAGTGGTGCCTTTAGGAAGGACAATATTCTCAGTTGTTGTGTTCATTCGGGCGATAAGCACAGAACCACTGTCAAATTGAACTAGACCTCATACAATGGCTATCCCCTTTATGAAACAATGCGCATAAGGTCACACTAACATATCGCCATGGTCGATGACGTCGAACGTGATGATAAGAACTTTCTGACAGCCTGGAGACAGCTCGATATCTACTGCAGCGAGCAGACGAAGTGGCTTGTACTTGTCATCGCCGAACAAATGGTCGGTGTCGGTCATATGTATGAAACCTTGCCTACAACATATAACAGCAGAAGCAGAAACAAGGAAATCCCATCCTAAATTGAGCTGGTGGAAGCACAGCAAGCTGGTTGTGGTGGACGATGCGACCGATCATTACACACTGTACAAAGCACGGAAGGCGGACTAGGGTTCCCTTGAGCTGCATCCATCGTTGTTCCATCGTAAGGGGTCGAAACGTTTCGGGGACGCCAACACAAATCAGCATGAATGCCAGGTAAAGTGGCACCGGTGTCCACGAAAGCTTCAACTTGCACACCTTCAACGAACACAGACATCATATTACAAGGGCGCCTTGGAGGAATTGTAGCGCTGTCGGTGAATGCAGTTTTTCCTCCGCAAACTGCATTACTTCGTTTTCCGCGCAACGGTCAGAGGTGAGCGAGGCAGTCTGAAGTGGTGACAAGGAGCGGCGGAACGGCGAAGGTGAGCTGCATCTGGTGGTGCGATAACCATTCGGTATCTCGGTCGTTGCGTTCGGAGATGTGGAACGGCGCGGAGGGGAAGCCTAACGCCGGCTTTCATAAGAGACCACACCACAATACGCATCGCGTTCACACATGTAGTACCCAGGACGCTCATCTTGTTGGCGCTTGCGGCAAAAACGTGATATATGGCCGCGATAACTGCAGTAATAGCAAATAGAACAAGACGCACGCCAAGGCGGGTAGTAGATATAATGAGCCCAAACTAGGGAGATGGTTTAATTTTTTGTTAGTCGCAACCATACCAAGTGACAGAAAATGCAGCTACAGAAAGTATAGGGGAAGGTAACCGTTACGTTTAATTGAAATGTAGAAATGAGCATGTAAAGGTAATTGAAGGTGAATGAAAAGACAACTTGCCGCCGGTTGGGTGCCAACCGACATCCTCAGGATTACGAGTGTGGTGCTTTACCTACGAGGCTGCCGCGATGCCATCCGTCCATCACATTTTATATTATTTATTTATTTAGAAATACCTAACAGGTCTCCAGAGAGGTATTGAGTGAGGGGAGCATGTGGTACAGTGCAATTGCACTTGAAGACAATTCCGCTATAAAACAACGGCAAGGAACCAAACAATCACTCATTTTAAACAATATTCACGCGCCATTCCACTATTGTGAAGGTGGATTACCAGCGAAGCAGTTTAGCACACGACATAGAGGTGACGCAGAATTTAGATCAAAGGAATCAGCAAATTTTATTTCCCTTGAGTGGCGACGGCGGTCATCCCGATGACAGACACAGGTACACACACTTTTATTTGATCGGCGGTCTTGATCGGGGGCACACATTCGCGTGGAAGACTACCACCACCTCGGGGAGCCGGAGGAAACTAGACAGGCGTGACGGGACCGCCAAACCGGGAGAGCGAAAGGAAACTAGGCACGCAAGCGCTTGCAACGTCGACGAGGAGAGGGCTGCGTGAGATCACACATGACCGACGAGGGTCGCACATTGGCAAATCTTTGATAAACCCTGATTATCTACCTGAGCGTCTACTGATTTTGAAAATGGTCCTTACTTATAACTAATCCACTGAAAATGCATATACAAGTGATGAGATCGACTTATAAGGTTGTGCATAGAATGAAGCGATTTGCATCGAATTCGGGAGCTGAGTTTTTTCATATGCAGGTCTGCTGACGGACACAAAAATGCATAGAACCCTAGCCATAGAGAGCTGCGCTGTAAAAAAATGTCCTGACAAACCACGACAAAAAAAGCAAAACTGCAATGCAGAAACAGCGAGCCCTGGAATGGGAAGATTACCTCTACCCTTATCTCTACCGAAATCTTGAACACAGAACTATGGTCAGTTGCACTTGGCAGGGTCGGTCACACTAATGCCGGCGGTAACAGTGCCTGCGAGTCACCTGCGATGTCTCAGACACAGCGACGAGGCGAGCTTCCGTGATGGCACGCAGTGCAACTTGAGCGCTCGTGCGCGGTGTCTGACCGAAACCGCGAAGTTGTGCTTCTCATCTTTCTTTTATATATATATATATATATATATATATATATATATATTGTTACGGAGAGACAGACACAACAGGAAAACGTATTTACAATATATTTACAAGGCGATGAAGCGCTGAACTATATGGAGAAGAGCGAGGAATGGTACCGTGACATGAATCCCGGCCGCTGAAGCACCGTCATGGTGCTTGCTGTGGTGTGGGCGAGCGGTAAGGTTTAAGGCGAGAGACATGGACAACGTCTGTAGGTGGCGAGACGGAGGGAGAGGAAAACTCGAGCGGGCCAATTTCGTAAGTGAGGCCGGTTACACGCCTTAAGACACAGTAGGGTCCGGAGCTCCGGGAAAGCAATTTTTCGCACTGTCCAACAGGCCGAGTCGGAGTCCATAGAAGCACAAGGACACCCGGAGTGTAGATAACGTTGCGATGACGGGAGTCATAGTGATGCTTATGGTTGCCTTGCGATGTAGTAAGGCGATGGCGAGCAATTTGGCGTGCCTCCTGAGCTTTGAAATGGCATCGCGGTTGTACTCAATGGGTAAATAGACGGCATCGGGGATGATAATGTCAAAAGGCAACTTTAGTCACGGCCAAACAGAAGATAAAATGGTGAAAAACCAGCGGTATCATGACGGGAAGAATTGTAGGCAAATATAAGGAAAGTCAACGCAACGTCCCAGTCTTGATGGTCAGTAGAGACATACATAGAAAGCATGTCAGTTAGCGTCTGGTTGAAGCGTTGTCAAGCCGTTGTTTTGCGGGTGGTAAACCGCCATAAATTTGTGTTTTGTCACACAGGAGCGAAGGAAGTCATCGATAACTCAGAAGAGAAAGTAGTGGCCACGGTCGGCGAGGAATTGACAAGGGGCTCCGCGTTGTAAGATGATATCGTGTAGCAGGAAATAAGCGACGTCCGTAGCACAAGTGGTAGGGAGGGCGCGTGTAATTGCGTATCGGGAGGTGTGGTCAGTAGCAACAGCAATCCATACGTTTCCAGAAGTAAAGACAGCGAAAGAACCGAGGAAGTCAAGGCCAACTCGGAAAAAAGGGTCAGATGGGACATCATGGGGCTGAAGGAGGCCAGCAGGAGGCATTGATGGTTTCTTTGGGCGTTGGTACGGTTCGCAAGCAGCAACGTAGCGACGAACGGAGCGGTAAAGACCGGGCCAGAAGAAGCGATGCCGAACGCTGTCGTAGGTCCGTGAAACTCCAAGGTTACCAGCGGTCGGGGCGTCATGGAGCTGGCCGAGAACGCTCAAGCGCAGATGCGTAGGCATGACAAGCAACAGCTCGCGTCCCTCCGGAAGGACGTTGCAGCGATATAATGTGCCATCTTTAAGCACGAAGAGGTGAAGAGACGGATCGGGTGCTGTGAAATAAGCTTCTGAAAAAGCTCACGCAAGATGGAATCACGCAGCTGTCCATCACGGATGTTGCTTAAACCGGAGAGCGAGAGTATACAGGCAGGCGTGTCATCGGAGGCTTCAGGTGGATCCACGGGATTGTGGGACAAACATTCAGCGTCCCTGTGCAATCGGCCAGACTTATAATAAACAGAATATGTGTACTTTTGGAGCCGCAGTGCCCAGCGACCAAGACGCCCAGTGGGATCTTTAAGGGACGAAAGCCAGCAAAGTGCGTGGTGATGGGTAGTGACGGTGAAATACCAGCCATGTAAGTAGGGGCGGAATTTGCCCACCGCCCAAACGAGAGCAAGAGACTCCCGTTCCGTGATAGAGTGGTTTTGTTCGGCTGGGGAAAGGAGACGGCTGGCATAGGCGATCACACGGGCATGCCCATTCTGATACTGGACCAAAACAGCGCCGGTTCTGTGGCCGCTGGCATCGGTGTGGAGTTTTGTTGGAGCGGAGCAGTCGAAATGAGCCAGGATAGGTGGTGTAGTGAGCGACGTGATGAGGGTAGAGAAGGCGGTAGCCTGTGCAGCTCCCCCCAAAAATGAGACGCCTTTCTTCAGTAAATTTGAGAGAGGGCGTGCGACTTTCACGAAATTCTTGACAAAACGACGGAAGTAGGATCACAGTCCCGGAAAGCTACGAACTTCCTTTATGCAAGTCGGAACGGGGAACTTCTGCACGGCTCGAACTTTGTCAGGGTTGGGACGAAGACCGGTTGAGTCGACGAGATGACCCAGCTGACGTCCGAAGTGGCACTTAGATGAATTAAGTTGTAGGCTGGCTTTGCGAAACACACAAAGGATAGAGGAAAGTCGGTCGGGATGTGTTTCAAATGTCGGTGAAAATACAATGACGTAATCAAGATAGCACAGGCAAATGGACCATTTAAAACCGTGTAAGAGGGCGTCCATCATGCGTCCGAAGGTGGCTGGGGCGTCCTATAAGCCGAAGGGCATTACTTTAAACTGATAAAGGCCCTGAGGGGTAACAAAAGTGGTCTTCTCATGGTCCATGTCATCGACGGCTATCTGCCAGTGCCCTGACCGAAGGTCGATTGAAGAAAAATACTTGGCGCCGTGAAGGCAATCCAGGGCGTCGTCTATGCGTGGGAGCGGGTACGCGTCTTTTTTGGTGATCTAGTTAAGATGCCTGTAGTCCATGCAATATGTCCAACTGTCGTCTTTCTTTTATTGCGATAGCAATTATATGGACACTCCAAAGCGGATTTCGACTGAAAGGGCGCGAAGGACGCGCGCTTTCACGGGGAGCGAATGCACGTCGGAGATCAAACGCGTGTTCTGCGCCGTGCTCCCTGAAGGGCTGCAGAATTAAGCGTCTCTTTCCTCCTTTACAATCACCATATATAGAGAGCAAACGCGACTTTTTCCGTCGCGCAAAAGGCCGTGGGCGGACGGGAGGGAGGGAGGGGAGGCGACGTTTAGCTGCGGCACCAAAGGCGTATTTATATAAAAACGTGCGAGGCGAGAAGGTGGGTAAGATTTCCGACGCAGTTAGACGAGTGTCCCATTAGGATCTCGTTGAAAACCTCCGAGCCGCCCCCAGAGGCACCGGCAACAGTCACCAACGCCGCGCGCGTTCGGTGCGAACGCTGGCAAAACGCCGAGGGCGTCGACAACAGTTCTGCGCGTTGCTGGTGCTGCTGCAGGTCCAAGTTTATACAGCTGATAAAACTACTATCCTTACTCCGTGTAGCTCTCTACTAATTTGCTATCGCAATTGATGCTTCGCTGTCGGGTGAAACTGCGACAAGTTTTTTTAACAAGTACCACAGCATAAGCCTAAGGGCTGCAGGACGGCTCGATTATATCTTTGGCGAGCATCTTGTCGACCTCCTTTGGAACGATATGGTGCTCAGCTGGAGATACCTGGTATGGTCGTCGGTGGATCGGATGGGCATCGCCAGTGTTTATGTGGTGCTTGACAGCGCAGGTTTGACCCAGAAGCTGGCCTCAAAGGTCAAAGACGTTGCGATAGGAGGAGAGGTGGCGAAGGAGATAGTCAGCTTGGTGGGGCGAAAGGTAGGGAGCGATCACTTTGTTGAGGTCGGTAGTAGACAGATCTGGTGAAGAAGACGGGATATCAGCGGTGTACGAGCGAGCAACATCAGGTGGATACAAGGCCAAGATAACGTAGTCGTAGGAGGGCGTCAGCATAGCGAGGGAAATGCCCTGTGGGAGCACATGTGAGCACAGTCCACAATTCACCCCAGGAAGACAAATAAGATTGTCCCGTAGAGTTATAACAGTGTGAGGAAAACCAACACTGTGCGTCAACGGAACGGCAGTGATGGGAGCGAGCACATAGTCACCGTCGGGTACTAGTGGAGAGGGCGACACAGCAACACAAGTCACGGCTTGCGGCAGCAAACGGACGTGCTCAGCAGAACAGAGGCGACTTGTGATTGGTCAGGGTTGATCAATTACACTTGGAAGGTCAAGTTGTACAGTACCAGCGGAACAGTCGATGAGGGTGGACTAGGCGAATAAAAAGTCAAGACCGCGAGGATGACGTCATTGGAACAGCGGGCGAAGATGGTGAAGAAAACAGAAGTTTGTCGGCCGGCAACACTGACACGTGCAGTACACAGGCCAGCTACGGGAGACGTGCCACCGTCGGCCACACGTACAACAGGTGACAGAGGTGAGAGCTCATAACAGAAAGATGGGCGCCGGTGTCAGTCATAGGTGTGTCAGGTAGGCCATCCACTTCAACGCCGATCAGGTTCTGATTGGTAGGGAGCGTCAACAGAGGAATTTGAGGGCAGTTCGTAACAGCAGCGTCACCTCCAGGAGCAGCAGCAGTCAGTTTTCCGAAGGAAGACGCCGGGTGTAGGACGGGGACGGGGAACGGCTTTGTGGAGGTGAACGAGAAGGTTGGCGTCGTGGTGAGGGTGAGCGGCTGTACTGGAAGTGTTCCTAGTGTTCTCAGCAAATGTTTCTGGTTCAGCTTGGGATGGTACCTGGTGTTGACGTCGGGGTGGATAGCGGAAGCTGGAGAAGCTTGGTCGAGAAGGCGTGGGCCAAGGACTTCGGCAGTACCAATGTGTCCAACACGTCCACATCGGAAGCAAATTGGCTTATCGTCCGGCGTTCTCCATGCATTCGGATCGCGATAATTCGCGGAGTAGGCAAATGACGTTGGATAGGGTTGAAGGTGGCTGAAGGTTAAAGGTCGGGGTGGTTGACAGAACAGATGTTTTGAAGGCTCACGTTTACCAGTTCTTGACGAACAACGGTTCGGCATCACTGGGCGTACCTCGGATTCAATGTGGGGGCGATGCGGCTTCGATTTCGCGTCGAACGATTCGGGTGATACTCTCCGATGTGGAAGGCTGAGTCGTCATACGAATGTCCTCACACGTCTATTTCGCTGCAGTGTTCGGGAGGCTGGCGAAGTGGTGGCCAATCCGTCGCCTTTTAGCATCTTCGAAGCGCCGGCATTTAGTAAGAATCTCGGTGACTGTCAAAGAGTTTTTAAACACGATCAGCTGAAACGCATTGTCCGCGATCCCTTTCAGGACGTGCGCTACCTTATCGGCTTCTGTAATTTTGGCGTCAACTTTTCGGCAAAGCGCCAGCACATCCTGAATGTACGTGAGGTACGACTCAGTAGACGTCTACACACACGAGGCAAGTTCTTTCTTGGCAGCAAGCTGGAAACCTGTAGGTTGGCCAAACAACTCTTGCAGTTTAGTCTTGCATACGCTCCATCTTGTGATGGCCTTTTTGTTCATATCGAACCAGGTCTTCGCAGTTCCTTTCAGATAAAATAAGACGTTCGCTAGCATTACGGTCGGGTCCCACCTGTATTGTGCGCAGACGATTTCGTAGAGGCGAATCCACTCGTCGACCTCGACGCCATCAGTGCCGGAAAAGGCACCAGGGCCAAGGGGTGGAGCCAGGATGGCGGCTGGCATGGCGGCCGCCGGTGACGCAGTTTCACCGCCTGTAGACATGCCGAGCGTGTTGCCTGGAGGAGCTGCGGAGCTCCGTCTTGCGTTAGACCCCCGGCACCTCCCCCAAGATATTACGGGGAGGCAGAAACAACAGTAAAACGTATTTACAATATATTTACAAGGCGCTGAAGCACTGAACTATATGGGCGAGAGCGCGCCACATCAAAAACGGCATCTTCATCCACGCTCCATTTGAGGAATAGTAGCGTGACAATGTATATATATATATATATATATATATATATATATATATATATATATATATATACGGGCGTTGGCAAGCACCCCCAGAGCTAGATTTGGTAAACATAAATACCTAAGTGAGTGGACGGATTGATAGCCGTCACCGGAGCACATTTAGTAGTGCGAACGCACGTATAATGTGGAGGTGTGGGTTCAGCTCCCACCGGCAGCAAAGGTATCTCTTTGTACCCTTTCAGTTTCCCTTCTCTTTATTATTTTCTACATTTCACTTTCAACCACAGCTAATATCCAGGGTGTCTTGCGTGACTTTGTTGGTTGCTAGCGCGGGCGAAGAGCAATGAGAGCGTGAGCGATGAGTTCCAAACAAAGACTGAACATTTTTTTTTTCTCTCACGAGACACGCAGAGGCGCGTGTGCCAACAGACTTGCCTTTCAGGTGCTTGCCGTGCTGTTCAAGAGTGGCGCTATAAACTAGCCATTTAAACGCGGCTCACTTATAGCGGCGCGCGGATGGCGTTCACTACAGCTTCATTGTCTGTTGGCTTTCTCGAGAAGAAAAATGTTGGGCGCCAGATTCCGTTGCTCAGCAGCTGTAGTAGTGCACCGATGGCTGTGTCTGAGGCATCGACCATGATGCACTGCGGTAGGCCTGGTTCTGGATACACGAGCAAATAAGCATTTGCCAAAGCCTCCTTGACTCGATGAAAAGCGTTGCATCCTTCGTCAGTCCAAGTGAAGGTCCCCGCTGTGCTCGCCGCAGTTGCTAGTAGTCTGTGTAGAGGGTGCAAGATAGCCGCGCACTGAGGTGCAAAACGGCAATAGAAGTTCACCAGTCCAAGGAACTCGCGGAGCAGCCGCGTAGTGTTAGGTTTCGGGAATTCTCGCACAGCTTTTACCTTTTCCGGGTGGGGGCGAATTCCGGCACGCGATATGATATGGCCCAGGAATGTCAGCTTGGCCACACCAAGCTGGCATTTTGCTGCATTGACGACGATGCCATGAGCCGAGAGACGTCGAAAAACGGTAAACGTGGCAAAAATCTAGACCGTGTAAGACACCGTACATAAACCACTGAAATGTCTGTCCAGAGTTGCGAAGTCCGAATGGCATTCGAAGAAATTCAAATAGGCCGAAAGGCGTTGCTATCGTGGTCTTCGAGACGTCCTCTGGTGCCACTGGTATCTGATGGTATGCCTTCAGGAGGTTAAGCTTGGAAAATATTATAGCACCATGCAAGTTCGTTGTAATATCATGAATGTGTGGCATGGGGTAGCGGTCTGGTACAGTTGCTCGATTGAGTGCCCGGTAATCGCCCCATGGTCGCCAGTCATTTGATGCCGGTTTTGGTACCATGTGAAGCGGAGACGCCCGAGGGCTTGACGAGGGTCGAATGATACCAAGCTCGAGCATATGATCGAACGCTTGGCGTGCCAAACGGAGCTTCTCAGGGGACATGCGACGTGGTCTGGCATGGACGGGAGGACCAGTCGTAGTTATATGATGGAGCACGTCATGCTCAGCCGCAGTGTCCGCCTTTGTTTGGCGCATAAGTTCGGGAAACTCATTCAGTATTGCTACAAAGCGAGATGTTCCGGCTGGCCCGACCAAGGTAGGGCTTAACGGAGGGTGTCTTGAGGGCTTGCATTGCACTGTTGCTTGCGACACAGGATCATATAGGCATTGGTTGCGCACGTCTACCAAAAGACGAAAGTGACGGAGGAAATCGGCGCCGAGGATTGCAAATTTCGCATCAGCAAAAATCCAACGAAATGTTCTTTTTAGGTCTAGGTTGAGAGATAGCGAGCGATGTCCGTAAGTAGCGATCATTGTGTTGTTGACTGCTTGTAATGGAGTTGAGCTCGGGCGCTTACGGTCAGCTGGAGACGCAGGGATAACGCTCACCTCAGCGCCTGTGTCCACAAGAAAACGGACGCCACCACTGCGTTCGGTGATGAAGTATACTAAGGGGTGACTTTCCGTCGATATTGCTGCATTGGTCGCCCTCAATGCTGGCCTCTGGCGTTTCCCGGATAGCCACAGGGCGCAACACATTTGCGCGCAGCACCGCCATGTTTCCTGTGGTACCAGCACCAGCGGAGTCGCGGCTGCTGTGGTTGTGCACTGCGCTGCTCCAAAGGTTGCGAGGCGCGTGCCTGCAAAGCTGTCACTGTTTCGGTGAGGCGCGCGATCTCTTCGCGAAACTCGAGCAATTCGTTGGGAGAGGGAGCAGAAGCACTCTCCACTTGCACGTTAGCGACGGAGGCGGAGGGGTTTGCCGCTGCCATGATGGTGTCAGCGATGGCGGCCATCTTGCCGTAATCCTTTTCAGCCACCGTATCAAGCACCCCGCGCACGTTGCTGGGCAGACGCTGAAGAAATATCTCGCACAGCAGCGTGCCGTCGAGACCTCTAACGCTTCCCACAAGACGCAGCATGTGGCGCAGTAGTTGAGATGGCGTGCGGTCGCCAAGGTCCGTGTCGTACAGGAGCTGCCGTAACCTTTCGGGTTCGGATGGTGTGAAGCATCGAATGAGTGTCTCCTTCAAAGTTTGGTAGGTGTTTTCCGCAGGTGGGGCGAGAAGCAAATCGCGGAACTCGCTGGCTGTAGCTGGCGGGAAGCTACTCACAATGTGATGGCAGCGCGTGAGGTCGGCTGTGATGCGCCGGGCGGTGAATTGTGCCTCGACATGAATGAACCAGAGCTCGGCGTCGGCGGGCCAAAAGGGGGGCAGCTTCAATTCGACTGCAGACACGGTAGGCGCGTCGATGTCGCTGTGCGTGTTCATGTTGGGTCACCACTGTTGGTTGCTAGCGCGGGCGAAGAGCAATGAGACCGTGAGCGATGAGTTCCAAACAAAGACTGAACTTTTTTTTTTCTTTCACAAGACACGGAGAGGCGCGTGCGCCAACAAACTTGCCTTTCAGGTGCTTTACGTGGTGTTCAAGAGTGGCGCTATAAACTAGGCATTTAAACGCGGGCCATTTATAGCGGCACGCGGATGGCGTTCACTACAGCTTCATTGTCTGTTGGCTTTCTATGCTCATGATTATACAAGGTGTTTCAGCTAACTTTAGCCAAGTATTAAAAGTGCAAACATATAGGCGCTACGCGTGTCATATTCTCAGTGTTCTTCTGAGCCGTATGAAGAACATCATAATATTTAGTTGAATCCGCCAGCTGAGTAATTAACAAAGATTACTTGTAACTATTTCATTATTACCTCTAGCGAAAAATCCTTCATACAAAAGTTGTAGTGCTTGTTCAGAAACATCGGATTGTTTCATCTCTGCTAAGACAACTGTCCTGATTAATTTTTTTTCAGCGTTTCTTTAAAGTGTGCGAAATTAAAGAAAAATCCACGTAACTGCCGGCTAACCCATGCCGCGCTTTTAGTGCCCTCAAATGTGAGTTGAACCAATTAGCAAAGGCTGCTCCGGGCACAGAGGTCGATTGAACAGGCTGTCGGTGACTGCAATCATTGTTTTTATCTCCGTCGTTCATCACACGGTCAACCTCTCCCCCTCCATCCTGTTTCTTCATTGGTCCGAAAAGAAAGGAAAAAATGCCTGCTCTGCGTCAAATGCTGTCGCCGGTTCCGTATATCGTATTCGCACGTGGCGGCCGCTTTTTCATTGATTTGTTTTCTGAAAACGGTACACCCATTTTGTCACTTAACGTCCATCGCAGTCACCGACAGAACTCTGTGCGAGGAGCAGCGTTTGCTAATCCCTTCAACTTACATTTAAGGGTACTAAAAGCGCGGCGTGTTAGCCGGCAGTCACGGGGTATTTTTTTTAAATTTCGCCCACTCTAACGAAACGCTGGAAAAAAAGTTAATGACGGCTGTTATCTTAGCAGAGATGAAATATTCCAATATTAGCGACAGAGTCAACTTCGCAATATGTATATATATATATATATATATATATATATATATATTGCGAAGTAAAGTAATCTATATATATATATATATATATATATTACTTTACAGCGCATTTAATTTTCATTTTGATTCTTTTTTGTTTTTCCGTTTTGTTTCAAGAAGTTTGTATGCCTGCACCCTAAAAGTAATAAACATTGTGCTTGAATTATATCTAGGACATGTTCACTGATTTTGTATTATTACGCCCTATGTAACATCCTCAACCGGAGGGCCTTTTAAGATAAATTGAATATATGAATAAACAGCTGCAATGTTTTGCTTACAGCTTAACATGAAGCTCCAAGACTTGACACAACCCAGCGTTCAGCTGCGCTTAGTGGGAATTCTTGTACACGACGCCTTGGTACGAACCATTATTCTCAACGCTTTTGCGTTTTTTTACGCAGTATATGGCTGAGATGGTTTTTGAAAATTACTTTTCAGCGGCGCAGCTATCACCGGACCAATGGCAACTTCGTTGATGCGCTCCAGACGCTTTCAAGGTTTTTTCAAGAAATCGCCGGGCTCGCTATTGGCTATCCTGATGTATTCTTGCTACTCACCTCGTAAGTAAAACAGGCATTCTGCAGTCTTAATGCTTTGTACAGCATAAATTCAGCAACAAGGGATACTCGGTGCTATTGGCTGCTGAAGAAGAGTATGTTTGCAGTTTACGATAGCTAGAAGTAACAGGTGTTCTAAGTGAAACATCTTATCGAGTAGTGAGATTGAGTTACTGGGCTATCGGCAGAGCTGATACTTGGCCATCCCACTGTCGTCCTTGCTGTATGGAACACAACTCGCTAGCAGTTCATTAATAAAATATGCGGCATATGTTATACTACTACTTTGGGAGGGCCAGTATCGATGTTCTCTAGGATGTATAAGCATGCACTCGCAATCGCAGCATTAGGTCAAAATATAGGGCAATGCTTCGCTACATGTTACTTTATTTCTGACATGTTTGACCTCATAACGTCAATGAGATCTCAGTAACCAGCATAGAAGCGGACTCAATACGATTCTCTTGATACCTAGGTTCCAATAGAAATGCATAATAGACCGTGTTTTCCTCCAGTAGAAAGCACTTCTTGCAAGCTCATTTTTGTTATCAATATATTAAGGGCATAGACAGCATTAGAACATGGCTTGATAAGATAATAGTAGGGTGCGTGCAAATACAATCGTATTCTATGGCATTGAAATAGACTGCCAGAAGCACCGCAGCTCATGATATTTACCGCAAAGTGGCGGTAAGGTGGAGGAGCAAAGTTCATAGTGGCTTGCTAAATGCGCTGTTCAAAGACAGGTACAGCGCAATAGCGCCATTCTGCAGTTGGTGATTTCTGGTCACTTCTCTTAAGAAGAAGCTTTAGCTTGGAAGCTCCTGTCTAAGTACATTATAATGGAGAAATTGTTTTCTTAGCAACCACTGGATGGGTTATGATGAAGTTTAAGGTATTGTAGAGGAGAAGATGCCTGGACCATCTCCGCTACAACAATTAAAGGAAGCTGAAATATAGTGACTCTAGGAAGCATAATTTTTATTTTGGCGGATAATTTTTTTTAATTACTCACAATTGTAAAATTTCATAAATCTCCAGCTTTCAAGTTTGCAACTCTAAACCTTACCAATGAAAACCGATATCACAATTCTTTATATTGCACCTAATAATACATCTAAAGCGGAAAAAACTGTTGTATTGTGAACCGCTATAATATCTACTACTAATTTTTAGTAGGACATTTGCAGAACCCTTGTGAAAATTGTAACAATTTTACGTAAGTTGTAAATTAATATATAAAATTTGTTCGCTTTAGATGCTTGAGCAGAGAGTTTACAGAACTGCCATATCTGTATTTGGTGCAGAGTTAAAGGTTTGTAAATTTCGTGCTTCAAATTCTTTGAAACTTACCATGTTTTGTGAATTATTGTAAAATATTTCATGCAATAAATCAAAATTCTGCTTGCTAGAGTCACTAGAACTTTTTTTCCTCTCTCAAATGCAACAAATTCAATCGGTCCGGCGGTCATCTCATAGAGGCTTGTCTGCGTTTTACAGTCACATTTCAATTGGAAAATCGGAGTTTGCCCCGTGCTTCAGCCCGACATTTTCGCCACTCAAATAAGATACTAGAGAGGCGCTCTGCGCGCCGGTGTGCGCATTTTTTTAATATGACGCCAACTTTGTTTCCTGGTCGCAAAGAACATACAATCCATCTAGAAGCAAATACATAGGGTGGACTGAAAAGCGATATAAAGCTTTAGCACGAAATCAACATTTATAAATTCAGCTCACTGACATAAAAAGAGCATCACTGAAAGGGCAGTCGGCACACGGGCAGTGCGTAAATTGCAGCCAAGTGAAAGAACGGGTCAGGATAATGTGCAGGCATTCTGCTGTTTACCTGCTTTAGGTCTGGCAAACCTTTTAGTATAGGTGTAGTGTGGAAAGCTTCAGTGGCTCCAGCGGGGAAAAATGTAGACTTGACAACAAGCAGTATTGTCGAAAATTTAGGGTGGTGCCGGTCAATTCGAGTTTTCTGAACTTCTCGTGATGTAGAAAGTGTAACCAAAACTACCTGAGGGGCCGCGTGATCTCAATCAACCGCGGCCTGAGTGCATTCAGGCTTGAGGACGACCCTTGGGCGAAATGAGTACGCTGTCGAAGGGTAAAGTACAAAGAAAACGCAAAGCTAAAAAATTATGGGCCCTTATTGAGAAAAATGCCCTAAGGCTCATAGAAGCATGGAAGCATAGAAGCATATCTGCCAAATTATCAGGAAATTTGGCTGCCCAATGGCTAACAGCACTTACGAACGATAAGCTTCGTGAATTCTACCCCTGTTTATCATGACGTCTTTCAAGAAAACGTGACTCCGTAAGAGAAGGCGACGTTTCAATTGTAGCAATCGCCCGAGACGTATATATGTATACGGGCAAAGCATGCCTTTGTGTGTTCACTCCAGCAGCTCATTGGGTCTACTTGCCTGCAGCTGATTCTGCTCTCCAGAGAAAAGACGAAGGATGTTTTGAGAAACTTTTGAATTAGTTTTGCAAGTAGCGCAGTGATCGGTGAAATGTTATCTGGAACTGCTGTGTCAATAAATGACATGAATAACCGCCAGTGTGCGACGTCTGAGACACATTAGTACATTTAGGAAAGTGAGCTCCTGAGAGGGTCTTCATAATTTGCTGGCTTTGACCAGAAACAAGAGGGCCAGAGTTATGAAATAACACATTTATTCAACATATTTCTCCCTGAGACTGATGCAGATGGTAAAGCGCCGTTGCGGAACCGTTCATGTAAAATACTTTCATTTGGGCCTCAAACCAGCTCTCTGCAGCATGTTTGACGTCAGAAATGTCCCCAGAACCTTGCGCTTTCGGCTGTTTTTCAATTTTGAGAGCAGATAATAGATCGAAGGGGCCAGGTTGGATGAGTACTAGAGATGCTGGACTAATTGGACGCCCCGGGGTGTTCACTTTAGAAGCCACAATGTTGAACATGCGCGCAGGTGCATGCAAAAAAAGTTACCATTTGGTCAACTTTCCACGGCGTTTCGTCTTAATCGCCTCCTTTAGCAGGTCCAAGATGTTAGTACAATATTGTCCGTTAATACTAGAGCCCTGATGTAGGTGGTCCGCCAACACAATACCGTTTTTGTTCTAGAAATGGGACGACATGACTTATTTTGGCAGATTTCCAAGTTTGGAACTTCTGAGCTCACTGGGACCCACTGTGATGCCATTCCTTTGTCTGCTAATTTAGTTTCAGGGTCATAAATGTTTGGGCAGGTTCCATCCTCAACCACTAAGCTACATAAAAAGTCCTGTGCATCTTCAAAATGTGTCAAATCCTGCGTCAAATCCTGTGTCAAAATGTGTCGTTCCTTCTGATCACTGTTCAAACATTTCGGCACCCACTTTGCTGAAACCTTGCGTATGTCTGAGATAGTGAAGACAACAAACCCAACACGCTTCTGAGAGATGTCCAGTATCTGGGCTAACTGTATTGCGGGAATTCGGCGGTTTTCGATAATAATTAGCTCATGGACAGCATCACATGTTACCGGGTCAGCTGAGGTTGGAGAGTGCCCGCTGCGGGTTCATCTTCTACGGTGAAATGCCCAGTCTCGAAACGAGATATTCTGGTTTTGACAGTGCTGTTGGACGGACACTTCTACCTCAGTGCTCGTGACATCTCAGTGTGAATGTCTTTTTCTGGTTTTTTTCTGGAGAAACAAAACGTTTACGATCACCTGTAACTCTAACTAGGTAAAACTAGCTTGCACCACTGCCTTCACAGCTTGTCACTAATAGAAAAATCAGTTTCATTAATCGCGAACATGAGATATTAGCACAGCTACATACTAAGATATTAGGCTTTCATGTGCCCCAGTCCCCTCGTTTCCCTTTTTTTTCCGGAACGGGGCAAAGCCAGGAACTTATCAGCACCCCGTCGTATATTGGCTCACATTCGACGAAAACGCTACTGTGCCAACGGACAAATACACAGAAAAGGAGATGAAACGACAGGACGTAACACCTACACATCCAGCTTGAGGTGAAAAATATACAAGCCTCAGATTACATACTCAAGAAAGCACCTTCGTCAAAAAAATGTGGAAATGAGTGATCGTTCCATTTCATCACGCAAACGAAAGCGTGATATCATCTGATCATGGCTGTGTACGCATTCTCTCGAATGAATCACGTAATTACTTAGACATGTGCGATCATCCTACAGAGTGCGAAACAAACCAACAAGCTGTAAGAAAGAAGCACATAAGGAAAAAAGACAAAAAAGGCAGACGATCAACAACAACAACCACAACAAATCAGTTAATAAAGCTGTAATTATACAAGAGAAAGCAAAAAAAATTAAGGAGAACGAAAGGCATGATGATGACGGAACTTTATTACGATAGAGATGGCTCATCCACCTATTCTAGGTAAACGTATAACTTAAGTAACGTAGAGCAGATCAAATGATTAAAATAGGACGAGGAGAAAAGAACTGAGACATCCGACAAGAAAACATGACTAGGAACTAAGCAATGAGAACAAGCACCAACCTTAAGACCAAGAAAGGCTGTGGAAATCAAATACAGATTTTTGACAGATTTCTACAGGTTGAAGGTTCTCAAGCCATCTCATTCCGGCTTTCTCCTCAGCATCCTCCATTGTTCAATGGGAAATAAAGTTTCATTCATTCATCTCGCGGGCAGCTCTACTCGTTTGTAATGATGTGATAAAAGGCGCGCTGAATTTTCGTATTGCGATTGTCCTTGCTGCTTTGTTATCATTAATTTATTGTTTACCTGTTCTAGTTTTTCGATAGCTAATTAAACCTTTCTAATTTACATTTTATAATCAATCAGGAGAACTATTAGATTCACTACATGGAGAAGCCAACTAACATAATAAATGATTAACCTTTTCTTAGAACATTTACATCAAGGTGAGATTGAAATAGCCATTATGGCAGGCAGACAATTTAGTTAGCAAATTTGGAAAATTGCATTACTAAACTGAAGCACGTATGGTTCTGAGAACTGGTTCGGGTTCAAAGAAAAGACTTGAAGGTTTTCCAACATGTGCGAAAGCAGCATTAAGCAGGACGCTGATGGAAGTACGGTGGTCTCTGAAAAGCAAGTTTGCATCTGTCTAGAAGCAGCAACATTTGCGAAGGAAACCAACGCGTTCCTCAGAAGGAGAATTGCGCAGTGGAAGTGTAAAAAGTATCGTCCTTCAAGGATCAACCCCGGCACCAGAACATTTCCGTAAAAGTCACTGTCAAATTACCTGACCAGGAGACATGTAGGTGATGGCAGGCCAAGGCGAATTTATTGATAACAGAGGCTTTATGTTACTTTCAAGAAGTTTACTTGAACTTTTGCCTTCCTAATTGTTCCACCACCTGGCAGAATTCCACAAACTTTTTCTGGTAACGCGAAACATTATGCATGAATCATCGACGATGATTGTCAATTTAAGCGAATAGCGCGAACGAGCGAACGAAAGAAACGAACGAGCGAGCGAGGCGACAGTCCCCTCGCCCCCTCCTTGACCCCCATCCCCGCTACTCGGTTGCCCGAGTGCATGCGGCTTTTCCCTCCGCACCTTCCGTCGCCTTTCCGGAGTTCCTTCGTGACAGCCGTGGAGAACGAACGCGTCCACATTTTCTTATCCCTCGGGCGTCGGCGTCAACGCCGTCAGCGTACGGTGCTTGCCCGAGAGCACGTGCCTTCTCCCTCGCCTTCCCGTTGTGAACGAGCGCGGGAGGTAAGGAAGCGACAATGCACCCTCTCCCTCTTCTTACCGCCTCTCCTCGCTACTCAGTTGCGCGAGAGCTCAGGCGCGCAAAACCCCTCCCCGCCCCTCTTCACAACTCGGTCGCCCGAGAGCATGCGCCCTTTCCGGAGGTGCGTTTCCTCGCCTTTTTTCGCCAAGTCCGACCCCTGTCGTAAAAACCACCGACCACGAAAGCGACCGAAATGACAAAGAAAGCTATTCGCTTTGAAGAAAGTTGATCCAGAAACATAACGGTTGCAATTTTCACACAAAGCGGCAATTCCCGATCTGCGAGATACCTCCTTCAATTCAGTTTATAGGGTCTTTACATAAACTTTCAGATAACAACATACAGGGTGATAAAATGCTTTTCTTAAATTTAGGCGTGGGAAGTACGTAAAGTTCACCTATGCAAATAATATATGTGGCCAGGGGGACACAAGGGGAGATGACAATTATCGCTGTCTTTCCGCCAAATAACTAAAACTGAATGATTAACTTTCTAGTGACTACAGTAAGGGGGCGTGCTCGTATTGAAAAGTTCGCGGCAGTCGTGATTATACATAGTTCCACTTGGCAGAATTCTTCTAGCATGCCCGTGTTATGAGATATCCGGCTGCAAATTTTAATTTCCGTTCACATGATTACGCATGCAAGACAGTGAGGATCGGCGCAAAGCTCCTCCTTGATGTGACGTGGATGTTGGGTGAGGCTTGAGTCTGAAGACGGGGCGGAGGCATAGGCAAATACGATAACTGTTCCCCTTTCACTCTCGGCGGGCGAAATCAAGGAATGACTGCGTAGTGTGGCATAAGCAGTGCGCATTATCCTGTTAAGGGTAATCACGGAAGAAAATTTTTCGGCACGTTCTTGTACGACTTGAGGTCACATCGGGACACTATATTGTCAACGCGTTAGCTTCACTGCCATCTAGCTATTACACTGCTTCCACCATAGCGGTGCCTCTGGAAGGACAATCAAGAAAAACCGCGTTGGGATCCACTGATGCTGACATGGCTGCTTCCACCGGCACGAGGTATTCTACCGAAAAAAATAGACGTGGTTCTTGCAATAGCTGAGATGCCTCATTAGCGATGCGGCTGCACGCGCCTCACCACCCATACCATCCACTTCCAACTAAGCTAAGCTTCATAAACATCTTTCGGCGCTTTCGCACAACCGGCTCAATCCACCATTAGAGACAGACTAAGAGGATAATTGTCGATGAACGTTTCGAAATTTATGTTCTCGCGTACATAACGTTAATGCCAGAAATCAGTAGCCGACAGATTGCCGATGAGTGTGGACGCAGCTTCCGAACAGTCGCAAATGTGCTAAAGAAGCATAGGTTCCATCCGTACCATGTGTGCCTTCCCCAAGACCTAAGTGAGGCAGACTTCGAAAGGCGGTTTGACTTCTGCAATTGGGGCCTGATGAACATTGATCAAGAAAAGGAGTTCCTACACAGAGTAATTTGGACAGTTGAAGCTCAGTGTAGCCGGAATGGCACTGTGAATGCTCACAACGCCCATTATTGGTCACAAGAAAATCCAGACTGGCTGCGCCAGCACAAGCGCCAAGTTCGCTGTAGTGTGAATGTGTGGTGGGGCATACTCGGGGACAGGATCATTGGACCTTTTTTCGGACAACCTCAACTGTGGTCTTTCAAACCGTGTTGACGCACTTGCAAAATTCGTGGCAACACATCAAACCCAGGAACACAAATCCTGTTCAGACAATGACCTTACCATTGGGCAACTATTGCTAGAAATGAGGGCTCTGACCAAAAAATGTGATGACTCTGAAAATCGCCTTCGGCGCTCTAACTTGATCTTTTATTGGTGTTCCCGTTGTTAAGGGTGAAACTTTGGCAGAGTCTGAGTCATACATTATCATATTTTGTTCTGAGAAGCTCAGTGTAACTATTGAAAGGGCTGAAAGTGAACGCGCCCACAGACTGGCCCACTTCCTCGAATCTAGCAATCGCCCCATCATTGTACAGCTGCCCAACTTCAAAAAAAAAAAATCTGAAATTCTGTCTTCTGGAGCCAAGTTGAAGAATCTGGATTATGAAATCCGCTAAGATTGTTTTGCGCGTGTTAGATTAGCTCGAAGTAAAGTCTTCGCGTATGGCCAGCACAGTAACTGAAGTTTCAAGATGCGCTTCGATAAGCTTATTATTGGCAGCAGGCAGTACATTTACGATGATGAAACCGATTCTGTGAAGGAACTAAAAGCATAGCAGCCATCGCGATTGTGCCACCGCCCGTCCTTGCCCCTGCACCAGCCATTTCAAACACCTGCGAATGCTTCTGCGTGTCTAACCAAGCTTATCCTGCTCGCTAACGTTCGAAGTTTTATCCCCATGAAAAAATCTGTGGAAGCTATTTTACAAGATAATAACACTGATATCGCAGTCTTGACAGCGACATGGTTGACCATCGGTATTTGAGACGACGAAATAATAATAATATCGCTTCATTTACCGTTCACAGGCACGACAGGATCGGTCGCAGGGGCGGTGGTGTACTCGCCTTCATAAAATCGGATATGCCTTCCTTCACTATCGATATAAACTGGCATAACTAAATTCTCCGCGTTAACTTTTTTCTTCCCGGAACCACAAACATACTCACTGCTTGTTATTGCGCGCCTGATAGGGACATTTCTTTTACTAACGAACTGCACTCGATTCTCCTCGAATTGAATTGTCGCTTTCCTCGCGCTAATTACATACTCCGTGGCGACTTCAATTTCCCTGATATTGACTGGGCCACCTTAGCTGGACTCTCCCGTCTGTCAAAAGCCTTTGTTGACCTCGTTTTTACTTTAACTTCACACAAACAGTCAACACGCCAACCCGTAATAACAGTACAGTTGATCTAGTTTTGGTCTTTAATGCCGAGTTAATACAGTCAATGTCGTGTGTCAGTGGCCTTAGCGAACATAAAATGCTATTATTTAACTTATTCATCCCAACCACTATTCGACAACCATCCATGAAACACATCCGTGACTACAACAGGGCTGACTTCACTCGCATCAACGAAGAGCTAGAAATATTCTTTCTTTCCACGAATCCGCCACCCACGGATCGGTCAACGTAAACTGGTTGGCATTCAAACATAAACTCTTATCACTAATTCACAACTACGTTCCTCTCGTCTCCATTCGTGGCGATGCCTGTAAACCCTGGTACTCTATAACGCTTTCAGGAACCTATCTCAAAAGAAAAAAAAAACGCATTTTCGAGTTCTGGATCGTGTTCTGCTCTTTGATGGGAAAATAATTTTTCATCTCTGTGGGACTCTGTGGGATAACACAAAGCTTTTAAGAATTTCAAAGAAAAAGTTCAACCACCAGGACCTACTAAGCATCCTCCGTACAAATCCTAAAAAACTCTTGGAACGTGCCAAAATATTTCCTGGCTTAATCCAGATGGTTCTTTGAGGTGGTATACCAACGCTCCAATGTAATGAATTTGTACTTCTCATCGATTTTCACTCACCAGCCACCTCAAAACATGCCTGTATCACCACGTTCTAACTTCGACCAGATGCTCCCCATTCATAATACTACAAAAGGCATTGCAAAACTCATTGACAATCTCAAGCTCTCAACCAGCCCCGGCCCTAACAATATCCCTGCAAAGATACTCAAGTCCTTTAAAATAATTTCTAGCCTTATCTTGCAAATCATATTCACCCAGTCCCTAGCTGATAGCTCGCACCCGGATGATTGGAAACTAAGCAGGGTGATCCCAGTATTTAAGTCAGGAAATCGTTCGGATCCATCCAATTATCACCCGCCGTGGTTGCTCAGTGGCTATGGTGTTGGGCTGCTGAGCACGAGGTCGCGGGATCGAATCCCGGCCACGGCGGCCGCATTTCGATGGGGGCGAAATGCGAAAACACCCGTGTACTTAGATTTAGGTGCACGTTAAAGAACCCCAGGTGGTCGAAATTTCCGGAGTCCCCCACTACGGCGTGCCTCATAATCAGAACTGGTTTTGGCACGTAAAACCCTATAATATTATTATTATCATCCAATTATCGCCCCATTTCATTAACTTGCGTTGCTTGTAAGCTCACCGAACACATTATATACTCCCAAGTTGCGAACCACCCTCAAAATAAATCTTTTTTACTTTTCGAAGCAGCACGTTATCCGCCCTGGTCTTTCATGTAAGACGCAATTTTTTGAATTCACAACTGACCTTCATTTTAATTTGGAATCATCATTTCAAACTGATGTCATATTTTTAGAATTTCCCAAAGCCTTCGACGGCGTACCACACTGGTCTCATGTTTAAACTTTCATACCTCAATACTGACTCTCTGATATTATCCTGGATTAACTTTGTTCTCACGAACCGCTTTCAGTACATCGTCATCGGGGGTGTCATTCAGCCACTCTCGAAGAGATCTCAGGCGTGCCTCAAGGTTCTGTCCTTGGGCCGCTGCTTTTCCTCATTTATATCATTGACCTTCCCGGCATCTCATCATTCATCGTCTCTTCGCTGACGACTGTGTGTTATACCGCCGCATTTCTTCCCCCGGTGACCAGCAACCCTACAAAAGGACTTACAAAAAATCGAAAACTGCTGTTTATCTAGATTGGTTGATGGAGCTTAACATCACTAAGTGCAAGTGTATGCCTATTGTTGCGGCTCGAGGTGCCGTTTGGGCCAGGAATCCACCAAGCCCATTGATGGGTACGTCCGGTAGCAGGAATAGAGGAAAAAGAGCTTAATTTACATTATTTACACTGCCCCCTGGGACAGAAGCCCACTCCATCAGTAGCATGTTAAACGTTCACATCAGGACACGTCAGAACCACTCTCCTGCCCCACAGGTCTCCGCTTTTAATACCGTTGTCTTCACTAGGAGACTGGACTGGGGAATCTGATTACAGTAGCTCGGCCCGTCACAATTGTTGAATCGGTCGCAACATCCCTCCGATGCTGACGCACTGTTCCACCGGGACCGCCTCCAATGTCACACCCCCGCCTCCACATTCTTGAGTATGCGTGGCCACCTGGTAAAGAGACTTCGAAGCTGTTCCCACGGTTTGGGCGACGATGGCCCCTTTCATCAATTAGCTGGCTCTGCATGACGGCCCTCTTGTCAGGATCAGGATTGGGTAGTGATCTTCACGGTACTTACAATATCCACGGATGGAGGCGGTTGTTGACTCGACACGAGCTCCTTTGTTAACGCATCCCAGTCTATGACACGCCCGGTCGCCGTCGGTGCGCGCGCTGATGAATAGACCGCCTCGTGGGAAACGTCCAAAGTATGCGCTTGTCCAGGTTGAGGTGTAAAATATCTCACGCAAGCCTTTCAATACTACCCTTCCTTATACACTAAAGTCATTTATAATATACAAGGTTGCATCATATAAGTACTTAGGAGTCCTAATTAGCAGCAAACAAACGTGGGACAAGCACATTCACTCAACTCGCCGTTGACCCGTCATAAACACTCGGTTTCATTAGAAGGTCGCTTTCCGTGTCTCCGTCATCGATTCGTAAACTAGCATACGATACTTTCATTTGTACCAAACTTGAGTTCGCATCAGCAATTTGGTTCCCTCATCAGACTTACTTAACGAATACCACAGAAACCACCCAGAATCGCGCAGTAAATTTTATTAGTTCAGATTACGATTTTCGCCAAAGCATTAGTAATATTAGGTCATCCTTCGGTATCAGCCCCCCACTAGCCCATAGACGTAAACTCTCTCGCTTATGCCTATTCTACAAAATAAACTGCAAGTTTTCTAGCCTGCGCGATTCATTTCTAGTTCCACCTGTCCGCACGTCATCCCGTCTCTTCAACTCCATGACCAAACAACGTTTACATGTACCAACTAAGGCATTTAAGTAATCTTTCTTGCCTGCCGGGATTCAAGAATGGAATCAGCTTCCAAATTCAATTGTCAGTGAGTGTGATCTCGTAAAATTTAAAGCAAACCTGATGCTTCATCTTGATGTATAAATTTAATGTACGTTTCCTTCTTACTTTCACTGTCTTTGGCTGTGTGCTTTTCATTATTTGTTTCGTTCGATGCATAAATTGCTACATTATCATGTACTCTTCCTTTTTATTTTTACTATAGTTGCCTGTGTGCTTTTAATTATTTGTTTTGTTTACCCACCTATAATTGTTATATTTTTGTGTACAACAACCCCCGCTCCTTTATGTCGTGCCCCAGGAGGGGCCTTTAAGGGTTCAATAAATGATGATGAATTATGAAAGGAGTACATGCATGAAATATTAAGTATTCTCGTCGACAACTTTGTCTTCAATCTCCACATGAATGACCTGCGTCATGTATGGTTACAGCATGACGGAGCACCACCACATTCTCCACCTCCGCAAAGAGCTTGTTGGACAGTCATTTCCCACGACAGTGGAATGGGCGCGCAGGAGCGATGTTTTGTCCTCCGAGAACCCCTGACCTTTCTCCGCTCGACTTTTTAATTGTAGGTCGAGGCTGCGCCATCCGTCTGTCCGCCGGTGTCACGCAGGGAACAGATTGCCAGACCCACCGCTAGGGGCGCTGCGTTCAATCAGAGGCCGCGCCGTCGGAGGAGACCAATCATAGCGCGCTGGGCGAGGGGGAAGGGGGCGCGCTCCCTTTCTGACCATGGATTCCGCTCTCTTGGCGCTGAGCCTTGCCCCCTCAAGGACTGCAGAAGATAGCGCCAACCTTTGCGTTTCTTATAACGAACCACTTAGTATTCCGCTCGGCGCCAGTGGCTGCGGGAGCTCGCCCGAGAGCGGCATCGCCGTCGCCAGGCAAATTCTACGTTTCGAGCAGGGCAATCGGTAGCGAAACAGCAGCGGCGGGCGGCTAATCCGGAGCTACGCAAGGGGGAAGCGCAAGACAGACGCTCCGTCGAGAGACCGCTACCAACGAGGATCGTCGGCGGGAAGCGCAAGCGAAACAGCAGCGGGGTGAGGCTAATCCGGAGCTACGCAAGAGGGAAGCGCAACACAGACGCAACCGCCGGAAGACCGCTACCAACGAGGATCGTCGGCGGGAAGCGCAAGCGAAACGGGAGCGGCGGGAGGCTAATCCGGAGCTATGCAAGAGGGAAGCGCTAGACAGACGCAACCGCCGAGAGACCGCTACCAATGAGGATCGTCGGCGGGAAGCGCAAGCTAAACAGCAGCGGTGGGAGGCTAATCTGGAGCTACGCAAGAGGGAAGCGCAACACAGACGCAACCGCCGGAAGACCGCTACCAACGAGGATCGTCGGCGGGAAGCGCAAGCGAAACGGGAGCGGTGGGAGGCTAATCCGGAGCTATGCAAGAGGGAAGCGCAACACAGACGCAACCGCCGGAAGACCGCTACCAATGAGGATCGTCGGCGGGAAGCGCAAGCTAAACAGCAGCGGTGGGAGGCTAATCCGGAGCTATGCAAGAGGGAAGCGCTAGACAGACGCAACCGCCGAGAGACCGCTACCAACGAGGATCGTCGGCGGGAAGCGCAAGCAAAACAGCAGCGGGGTGAGGCTAATCTGGAGGTACGCAAAAGAGAAGCGCAAGACAGACGCAACCGTCGAGAGACCGCTACCAACGAGGATCGTCGGCGGGAAGCGCAAGCAAAACAGCAGCGGGGTGAGGCTAATCCGGAGCTACGCAAGAGCGAAGCGCAACACAGACGCAACCGCCGGAAGACCGCTACCAACGAGGATCGTCGGCGGGAAGCGCAAGCGAAACAGCAGCGGTGGGAGGCTAATCCGGAGCTACGCAAGAGGGAAGCGCAACACAGACGCAACCGCCGGAAGACCGCTACCAACGAGGATCGTCGGCGGGAAGCGCAAGCGAAACGGGAGCGGCGGGAGGCTAATCCGGAGCTACGCAAGAGGGAAGCGCAAGACAGACGCACCGCCGAGAGACCGCTACCAACGAGGATCGTCGGCGGGAAGCGCAAGCGAAACGGGAGCGGCGGGAGGCTAATCCGGAGCTATGCAAGAGGGAAGCGCTAGACAGACGCAACCGCCGAGAGACCGCTACCAATGAGGATCGTCGGCGGGAAGCGCAAGCGAAACAGCAGCGGGGTGAGGCTAATCCGGAGCTACGCAAGAGGGAAGCGCAACACAGACGCAACCGCCGGAAGACCGCTACCAACGAGGATCGTCGGCGGGAAGCGCAAGCGAAACGGGAGCGGCGGGAGGCTAATCCGGAGCTATGCAAGAGGGAAGCGCAAGACAGACGCAACCGTCGAGAGACCGCTACCAACGAGGATCGTCGGCGGGAAGCGCAAGCGAAACAGCAGCGGGGTGAGGCTAATCCGGAGCTACGTAAGAGGGGAAGCGCAAGACAGACGCAACCGCCGGAAGACCGCTACCAACGAGGATCGTCGGCGGGAAGCGCAAGCGAAACGGGAGCGGCGGGAGGCTAATCCGGAGCTACGCAAGAGGGAAGCGCTAGACAGACGCAACCGCCGAGAGACCGCTACCAATGAGGATCGTCGGCGGGAAGCGCAAGCTAAACAGCAGCGGGGTGAGGCTAATCCGGAGCTACGCTAAGAGGGGAAGCGCAAGCACAGACGCAACCGCCGGAAGACCGCTACCAACGAGGATCGTCGGCGGGAAGCGCAAGCGAAACGGGAGTGGCGGGAGGCTAATCCGGAGCTATGCAAGAGGGAAGCGCTAGACAGACGCAACCGCCGAGAGACCGCTACCAATGAGGATCGTCGGCGGGAAGCGCAAGCTAAACAGCAGCGGGGTGAGGCTAATCCGGAGCTACGCAAGAGGGAAGCGCAACACAGACGCAACCGCCGGAAGACCGCTACCAACGAGGATCGTCGGCGGGAAGCGCAAGCGAAACGGGAGTGGCGGGAGGCTAATCCGGAGCTATGCAAGAGGGAAGCGCTAGACAGACGCAACCGCCGAGAGACCGCTACCAACGAGGATCGTCGGCGGGAAGCGCAAGCTAAACAGCAGCGGGGTGAGGCTAATCCGGAGCTACGCAAGAGGGAAGCGCAACACAGACGCAACCGCCGGAAGACCGCTACCAACGAGGATCGTCGGCGGGAAGCGCAAGCGAAACGGGAGCGGCGGGAGGCTAATCCGGAGCTACGCAAGAGGGAAGCGCAAGACAGACGCAACCGCCGAGAGACCGCTACCAACGAGGATCGTCGGCGGGAAGCGCAAGCTAAACAGCAGCGGTGGGAGGCTAATCCGGAGCTACGCAAGAGGGAAGCGCAACACAGACGCAACCGCCGGAAGACCGCTACCAATGAGGATCGTCGGCGGGAAGCGCAAGCTAAACAGCAGCGGTGGGAGGCTAATCCGGAGCTACGCAAAAGAGAAGCGCAAGACAGACGCAACCGTCGAGAGACCGTTAGCAACGAGGATCGTCGGCGGGAAGCGCAAGCTAAACAGCAGCGGGGTGAGACTAATCCGGAGCTACGTAAGAGGGGAAGCGCAAGACAGACGCAACCGCCGGGAGACCGTTACCAACGAGGATCGTTGGCGGGAAGCGCAAGCTAAACAGCAGCGGCGTGAGGCTAATCCGGAGCTATGCAAGAGGGAAGCGCTAGACAGACGCAACCGCCGAGAGACCGCTACCAATGAGGATCATCGGCGGGAAGCGCAAGCGAAACAGCAGCGGTGGGAGGCTAATCCGGAGCTACGCAAGAGGGGAAGCGCAACTCAAGAGTCCATGGAAGAAAGCGAACCCTGATGTGTCTCAGCAAGAGGCAGAACAGAGACGCAAGCGCCGAGAGATCCCTTTGACCGATGCTGCAAGAGGTTTCCTCGACCGGGAGTTGGCAGGAAATGTTAAGCAGTAAAAGTCAAAACAACACCCATAATCTCACGAAAACCACTGGAAAACAAACAATCAACGAAACTCACACAAAATCACAGAAACCGACAAAAACTCACTGATAATCAGAGAAAATCGCACGAAATCACAGAGAAACATAAGAGAACCACAGCTCCGCTGTTTCAGCAGATTTCATATTGGGTGGAACTGGGCTTACTTTTTCTTTGGGGCTACGTTAAATATCGAGTTTAAGCAACAGAGCGCGCTGACGTTATGACATAAAGAACAGGATAAAAGCTGCTTGTGGGAGCATCGGCCCAGAACTACAGCGCCGAGTTATCCAGTCAACGCGAGAGCGGTTTATGCTTTGCATTGCTTCACAAGGAAAGCATTTTGAACATTTTTAAAGCATTGAGAGAGAGAGAATAAACTTTATGCAAAAGAGCACATGAGCGTGGGTAGCTCTTCCGCTCTGCAGTAGGTGGTCCTCTCAGTCCAGGAGTTCCGCGGCCTTAGCAGCCCTTCTCGCTCGGTTGATGTCATGATAGGCGCCGTTTTTCCATGAAAAGGGAGATTTGTGCATGAGCACACCGACTTTAAAAAAGCAGAACGATATATTGTTACCACGGCTATTTTGGTCGGTGTCTTTCGTTTTGTTGCTTCATTTTTCATTCCGACCAGACCGGCTTCTGTCGAACACTCGATTTCATCGTTACCACGGCTAAATCTGTTTTTCGTGTTTTTATTGTTGTTGATCACGATTTCAATAAAAATTTCAATATTTAGAAATTAGCAGTCACTTTCTTTGCGTCACCTAGACAAGGACAATGCCCGCTCATCTAGTCACCACTACGCATGCGCTTTGTCCTCCGGTTTCTTCGCTGGCTCCCTTATCTAGGCATGGCAGCTGCCACCATCGTTACAGGCTGCGCAGTTGCGTGTTTCGACAGTGGTTCCGGGTTCTCCAATTTTCGATTTCGCCAGCCGAGAGTAAAAGGGGAACCGTTATCATCTTTGCCTATGCATCCGTCCCGTTTTAAAACTAAACGCCTCCCACAACAACCCGTCACATCAGGCAGGAGCTATGCGCCGATCCTCACTGTCTGGCATACGTAATCATGCGAACTGAAATTAAAATGTGCAGCCGGATATCTCCTAACATGGACATGCTAGAAGAATTTTGCCAAGTGGGACTGTGTAGAATCACGACTGCCTCTAACTTTTCAATACAGACGTGCCTTCTTACTTCAGTCACTAAAAAGTTAATTCATCAATTTTAGTGAATTGGCCGGCGGACAGCGATAATCATCATCTCACTTTGTGTCCCTCTGGTCACATAACTTATTTGCATAGGTGAATGTCACGTACCTCCCAGCGTCTAATTTTAAGAAAACAGTAAAACTTAATTTTGATCACCCAGTATACGTAAACTATCACAGCTCTCAAATTGAGGAAAAACATATATTTTTTAAACAAAATATGACGAGAAGGCATGTGATTGCAGGAACTTCAGGAACGCGATTCCGGTCTCTAGAGGCTCGCAGAAAAACGAGGTTGAAAGGGCATTTGTGTATTACCGTGGTTGTGCTAGCTCGAGGTGATGACCAGTGCGTTGTCATCGACGTGATGAAAGGATAGGATATGGTTGGGGATCAAGCGGCAATAAGAACTCGTGAAAGCTGTTGAGCTTGCTAATGTGGTGATGACTGGACAGAAGAAATAAGGCAAATTCGTTTTTGAGGTATGATACACATGCGCAGTAAGACCTGACGCACAATTTGCAATTATCTTAAGGGATATGGCGATATAAGCATGATACGGGATCCCAGTTGTAGGATGCGCATTGAAGCTCCGTTCCTAATAGTGATATATAGGCTATCAGTTCTTTAACAATTTTTATACGTGGTCAAGGCTAAATTGGAGAGCTGTTTGGTCAGTGATGTTATTACCGGCACGGCAAACATGAGATTATGGCAGCACCGTGCAGGGATGAGTCGTTAATGTATAATAAGAAAAGAAGAGGGCTGTGCACGGACTCCTGCAGCGTGACTGTAGTTGCGAAGATAACGATAGACGAGTGGTTCCGAATCTAGCTGAGCGATATATTGCGAGCGGTTAGTTTAGAATTATCAAGAAAGGGGTCAGGCAAGGAGACGCCCTATCTCCAATGCTATTCATTGCATGCTGAGAAGAAATATTCAAGCTCTTAGACTTGGAAGGCTTAGGAGTGAGGATCAACGGCGAATGTCTCAGCAACCTTCGGTGTGCAGATGACATCGTCCTATTGTGTAGGACGATGCCAAAAACAAGTGTAGAAGTTGGGTAGAAGAGGGATATGCAGAACACGAAGATAATGTTCAATAGCCTGGCAAGGGAACAAGAATTAAGGATCGCGAGTCAGCTCCTACAGCCTGTAAAGGAGTACGTTTATCTAGGTCAATTACTCACAGGGGACCCTGATCTTGTGAAAAAAAAATTACAGAAGAATAAAATTGGGTTGGAGTGCACACGGCAGGCATCGCCAAATCCTGACTGGGAGCTTACCACTGTCGTTGGAAAGAATAGTGTACAATCGTTGCATTCTTCCAGTGCTAACATATCGGGCAGAAACTTCGAGGTTAACAAAGGAGCTCGAGAACAAGTTAAGGACCGCACGAAGAGCGATGAAACGAAAAATGTTGGGCCTAACGTTAAGAGACAGGAAGAGAGCGGTGTGCATCTGAGAACAAATGGGGATAGCTGATATTCCAGTTGACATTAAGCGGCAAAAATGGAGCTGGACAGGCCGTGTAATGCGTAGGATGGATAACCAGTGGGCCATTAGAGTTACAGAATGGATACCAAGAGAATGCAAGCGCAGTTGTGGACAGCTGAAAAACTACGTGGGGTGATGAAGTTAGGAAATTTGCAGGCGCAAGTTGGAATCAGCTAGCTTAAGACAGGGGTAATTGAAGATCGCAGGGAGAGGCCTTCGTCCTGCAGTGGACATAAATATAGGCTAATGATGATGATGATCTACGAGCGACGGCAAACAACATTACCTTGGTTTTGTCCAGATACGTTGCATTTGCATATTTTTAAGGTTTGGCTCAAGTTACGTGGGACATCCGTTATGGCACTCAGCAAGGCGTGCTTCTTTACTGTGGCCTCCAAAATTACTAAAAGCAACAGTCATCTCTCTCACTGTGCGTCGACATACATGTACGTAATAATTAAGAATTTGTCGTACTGCGTTGTTTATTACAAGAAAGAAAATAATTGCGCGAACCCAATAAGGACACAAGTAAGACTTTCTTCGTTATTCGTTCATCTGTATCTGTTCATTGGGTTTGTGCTTTCTTCCTCGGTATATTATGTGGCTAAGGCTTTTCAGTGAGTTAACTTATATGTGCGCCCGGGAGATATGTTTCGTTTGGCTTTTCTGACGATTGATAGAAATTTGCGCTATTTTTCGAAGCACGTCACTTCATTCTATCAGTCTCTGTTCGCTTCACGCAATTCACTTATGTTTTGTCTATACCATATGAGCAGCACGTGAACAAGGTGAGAGCAGGAGCCAACGTTTCGACAAGTGGACTTGTCTTCTTTAAGGCGACATATGCTATATGCTTCAAGGCGACATCCCAGCTAGCACAAAAGAGATATAATCATTCTTATTCACGGATATTTCGCTTTGACCGTCAAAAATCTAGATTGAAGAAGTCAACATCGAGAAGGATTCAATTGGGATGGAAAAATCTTGCTATAAGGCGGATTTTAGAAGACGTTTAAAATCGCTTGTTCTAGCAGCCTACAATTATTGATTTTTTTTGTTGTTGTTTTCTTTGTTCTGCTTTTTGGCGGGAAAAACGGACGTTGGTTTTTGCTTTTGCTTCGCCCTGTTAGAAGAGAGTGCAATCAACCCAGGCGCGGGTGTTTACATTGTCGTGAGTGAGCACTGAAGGGGCAGCCGCTTGCTCTTTATGCTTATAATGAAGTCCACAATAAAGAAGAAAAGTTACGCTGACCTTGCAGACAGTCAGAAGAGGCGTAGAGTTAATGACGAACCGATATCTGCCAGTCCTGTTGCCACGAGTACCGTCCAATAAGTATCATGGTAGGTTAATGAAAGTAGTAACCATGCTTCTAGTGAAGTATCCTGGCCACTTGAGGATGCTCAATCCAAGGACAGTTTTCACGAAAGTGACCTTGCTTTGAAAGGAGAAAATGAAGAAGCACATACGCAAGACATTTCTAGAGAATATTTTGTTCCACAAAACGACCCTCCTATGAGCGCGGTCATCGAAGATAGAGGTTCTTTGGACTATGCGTCATAATCTGCAGAAAATCAGGCAAGTCTTTGTGCACGTAAATGTGTGGAATTTCAAGGATGGCTTGCATCATGGGTTACAAGTCACCGAATTCCACTTGTCGCAGTTTCTGAACTTCTCCGGAAACTAAGCACCACTTTCGGCGTTGATTTTGTCATCGACGCGAGGACATTGTTCAACAGTCCTCGATACACTTCAACGCGATCTGTCCCTCCTGGCGAATATTGCCAATTTTCTTTGAAAGAAAATTTAGAACGCATGATTTCTGTGTTCCTGAGTGCCTGTCGAGGGTAGATCTTTGACAACGCTCAGAGAACTTTAAATGACAATGTCAGCCAAGTTGGACTAACGGTTAAAACTGTAAAATGTTTTGTTTGTCGCAGTTTTCGTTTTGTCTGTTTGGTTAACCTGTTTTACTTTGACCGAAAGGAAGAAAAAGACACCGTAGTCTAGTTGCTAGAGAACCGGCTGCTGTGCCCCACGGCAGAGGCTCGATTCCATTACAGGTTGCACATCACTTTTTTGTATTATAAAGCGAGTTAGGAACCTACCTACCTACCGCAAAGTGCCGAGAATGAGGCATTAAAAAGTTCGACTTTTGTTATTTCAAATTATCTTTGTAAGGTGGCGCTAGCATTATGGTAGCAGCCGCACTTTGTATTTTCTTAGTTAAATTAGCTAGTATTTCTGTGCTTCAGGTACCGAGTACGAAGCCACACTGAGTATTTTTCTGCATTGCACCAGCGTGTCGCAAGAGGATGCAGCGCCGCGACGTATCATAGCGGCTACCTGACAAAGCGAGGAGTGGCGCGACGGCTCATCGGCGTCATCGCTTGCGCCGACGCAGTCTGAGCAGCCGAGCTGACTGCGCTCTCCGCGCAGCTTCCCTCCAGATTGCGTAACTTTTGAACCCGCCGTTACACTCACCGTTATTTTTGTCAGGACCAGCCGTTAAGTTCCTGACGCGTATTCGTTCATGAACTGCGGAGCGCCAGACTGCCTTCCACATCTTCTTTGCTCACGTAAGTAGTCACTGCCACTTTAACACCTGTCGTGTTTAATTATTTACGGTTTTCAGGCGGGAGTTTTAGGTGGAAGTTTTAGGCGGTAATGAAGTTTTGCAATGAAAGCGCCTTGATTTTAGCTGGAATCTCTAATATTGTTTAAGAGGCATGTTTACGTCTGCGTACGTTTCTTTTATTGTGTGCGTATTCAGGTTTGCCAAAGCTGTCTAAAATTACCTCTGTGACGTTTCGTTGACCATTGATCGTTAGGATGACGATGACATTCCCGTTTGGCGCAGAATGATGAGACGTGCTACGATCTTCGCGTAGCCACAGCATTCTTCCGTCAACGCTCTTGTGCGAGATCACTCGTGTGTTTTTCCGAGCGTGAAAGATGCCCGCGAATACACGCAAAATTGCCGAACGACTGGCCGCTCGAGGCAGTTTGCGTGTATTGGCAGGCATGTTTCACACTTGGAAAAACACTTTATGTAGCTCATATTGAGAAACAGAAAGCGGTATCAGGGGTTTCTCATGTTGCTTTACAATCTTCTCATTGACACTTTTCATCTAACTATAAGAATTGAAAAGGTAATTAATTAATTAGAACTAATTATCTAACTAGGCGGAATGCAAAAAATAATCTGGGTATCTCCAACATTACCTTGGTTCTGTCCTGGTACGTGGCACTTGCATATCTTTAGTATGGCTAAAGTTAAATGAAACACCCTGCCCACTGAACACACATTGGTCTAGAAGCCGTCTTCAAGACGTCTTGACAAGATAAGCAAGACGTCTTGAAAGCCATTTTAAACGTTTACAAGACGTCTTGAAGACGTTTTGGCAAGATATTAAATACTTCTTCAAGACATCTTACTAAGATTTTGTCGGACGTCTTAAAACGTCTTGTAGCCGTCTCTAAGACCGTCTAATGCACCGCCAAATTTGGGATATCAGACGTTTTACAAGACGTCTTGTAGACGTCTCTAAGACGGCTAGAAGACGTCTTGCAAGACATCTTGGGAACGTTTTGAAAACGGCTACAAAACGTTCTCCTGGACGTTTTGAGGATGTCTTAAAAACTTTTTAAACGCTTTAAACATCTACTGGTCAACTAAGGCATGACATTTTCTAGTCGCTCGTATCTAGCTAAGCCCTAAACATTGTTTCACAGTATTTATAGTATTTACAAAAGATAGTGACAGTGGAAATATACTTAGATCTAAAGTGGAGAGGATGTGAAATCTGAACACGACGTAGGTTATTTCAACAGAGAATGTATTCCATAAAGTTACGAAATCTTCACTTTGAGGAAAAAAAAGTGAAGAAACAAATAAGCAATAAACATGGTACGAATATATACACTAGAGTACAACGGACTTGACCTCTCTAAACTTTAGTTCAACACCTGATCTATCGTCAGCTAGGGGAGGGGAAGCACTAGCACAAATATGACATTTTAAATAGTCTCCAGAAGCTAAAATGAGGTCATATTCCAATCCAGATGGTCTGTCTCCTTCCGATGTCAACTATCCAACAAAATGTTGCCTACCTTCAGTGATCTGGCTAGAAACAGCATACACTGCCCATTACGTCCAGGAAGACCCAATATCATTTTACTTACCTTGCCAACACTGATCTAGATTTGCAGATGGAATAATATCAAAGCCTCCTGCAACACTAATACAGAATGTTTCCTTGCATGGATGTTTGGCACGCACAAGAATTTAGATACAGAAAACACCCTTCCATTATAGCATTAATTATAAAGGAATTGAGTGTCTCCCTCTTATCTGCCACATAGAGAAATCAATGAGGATGTTCGTATTCCTCGCAATATTGAAAAAAAAAGGTTGGCTTTACCGACAGCACCAATCCCTATGGCCCATTTCTTAAAACCCACCATAGCAACACTCAAATATTGGCAGAGCCACAAAAGCGATAAACACGTGTCAAAGCCACGTACGCTTAATATAAAGCATGATTGTTCACACAAATGAAGCGCTAAAGTGGTCAAAGGTTTCAAAGAATTTTTAATAAATCAGTAACACGCCACCACATAAGCAAAATGTTTCTAATGCACCTCCTAGAGTTTTGCGTTGTGGCTGGCTGTTATAACAAATTGGACACTTCACGATTCAGGGAACTGGCTTAGACATTTCCATAGGCTGATGCACCCACAGAAAATTCAGCGTGTTCCAATGATGCTCGACCTCAGATTACCTGCAATTAGAAGGTTAGACAAAAGATTAACAATTATGTTACAGTGAAACTTCGTTATAACGAAACGGGATATAACAAATTATTGTATACAACAAAATGAATGACATTCCCGCTGAAATCTCCGAGGATATCCATGTTTTATAACCTCGTTTCAACGAAGTAAGCTTATCCTGCCAATAGATACACCAAACTTCAGTTTTCCCCGAAAAAAGAAATGTCCGACCCTTGCAGGCTCGCTTCTGCTTTCCGCAGGGTAGAGCACACATTCGTTGCCGGTGTTTAAAACGTTTATGTATTTGCGTTGAATACACCCTCGAACACTGGTCCTTGTCACCACTACGCGTAGTTGCGCATAAGCAGACTCTAGATCGCCATTGCAATTCCTCTCACTGCGGCACCGCGCAGACTAGTTAGTGTAGCTATAGGCGTGGCCTCGGAGATTGCGCCGGTGCAATTTCAGAGGCCACGCCTCCCTGTGTGTACCACGTGCTGCTCGCACACGACGAACATTGTTGGTGTCGCAGCGTGCAACCTATTCAACCGCGTCGCCGTTTCGCCGGTTTCGCGATGCTAGAGACGACCCAACTAAAAGCGGTAACAAAAGATCATCACATTGAAACAGAAGGCAGCTATCGTAAAGGCAATCGTGACAGATGCTAAGTGGTGTGTTAAGGACGCCGAAGTTTCCTTTGCTGTTTTATTAGAAGTTCAGCGAGCACGTGGCCATGTAGTACTTCTGCTGGCCGAAAAGCCGTTTTCTTCTGTACAAGTTCAAACTTGTGCGCGACATTGCGCATATATTGCAGTGAACGGCAGTAATGAATATAGTGACGTAATTTTGGCTCCTCCTTCAACTTCGCTATAAAATATTTTATTGCATATGACTGAAGACTTCCCACTCAGTTATACCGCAGCCTTGTTCGCAAACAGTAACTGTTAGAAATCCGACCTAGGTATCTTCCGTACGCAGATGCAATAATGCCATCGCTGCGATTCGGCCTTATCTGTAGCATCGGTAGCAAGCCCCCGAGATATACCGTGAAATCCGGATTCTTGGCGATAACAACAGCCTTGTCCAAGAAGGCCAGTGCCAGGTTGGAGGCTGCCACGTCCTCCGCAACTACGTCGCAAGCGACATTTTTCGTTTTCAAATCATACACATGCTGCAAGCCCTTTTTTGTAATTGCATCTTTTGTTGATTTAAATGTAGTAGCAGTTTGCGCCGAAAAACAATTCTACACCGTGTCCACATGTACCAGTTCATGATGAAACGTGCAGGCAGGAACATATATGCGCCGCGCGTCACAGGTTTTCAGAACACGTGACAAGGCCTCCTTTTGGGGACATGTTGAATGGCAGCGTCGACTCAAGGACGCGCGGCCAAGCGAGGTCACTGGTCAACTTGAACGATGTTATACGCAACGAATGAAACACTTCCGGGGTAACCGCACTCAGAATGTTCGCGACGTAATTTGAGCCAGGCGCTTAGCCCGGATATTTTTTTTCGAGGGTGGGGGTGGGGGAGCTAATGCATCGCGATCGTCCTGACTGCGGTGCTTCGTTCTTTTAAGTTCCCAGGCGTCGGAGAAGCGTTGAGACGCGAATGCCCATAATAGCCGCACGTTCGAAGGGTACGCGCCTTTCTTAATAGGCGACGTGCCAGGCACAAAAGGGAGCAGGGCGCAGACCGTAAAAAAAAAACAAAAGCCATATTTGGAGAGGGGGGGGGGGGGCGGAAGCCCGGTCACCTACACCCACCTGATACGCCACTGCCCTGAGCGTCCTGATTTAGAGCAAATTTGCCGGGATCGCTGTAAAATTTTTGCTTTAATCCTGGCGACCAGATTTCTGACGACTTGCAGAGATTACGTCCGAGTGCGCATAACCGGAAATGTTCATTCGTTCGACGAAATATCGTTGAGGCCTGCCACATTGCCGGTCACACGCGCCCTCGAGCTCGCACGACCCTCGCCTATGTCCCTTGAGTGAGCAAGGCCATCGCAATTGTTCTGAAACCCTATGAAGTCAATGTCCCACGTTTAGGCCCACTATAGTTGCAGCATGAACAGGCAGATGTGAAGATTCAGAAGATATGTTCCAAGCATTGTATACAGAACAGCCTGCGCGAATCACGACTATCTTTACATCAGCGAAAGCAGTCATTCTGAAAGTGCTTGAAGCATGAAATCTATGTCAAAGATATCAATTAGAAATGAATCAGAAGTGAAGAAACAATGTCGTTTGAATTGCACTTGCGGAGCACGTGGCAGGCTGAATATGCCACCGACGAGTCAAGGCTTCTATCATTGCTAAGGAAAGTGGATTTGAAGGGAGTTTCTGGAATCCCTTGCTATCCAGACTACAAAAAAAAAAAAAAACTACAGAAAAACGCTGTATCGCAACGATGGCAATATCCCGCCTGCATACGCAGAATGTCGTCGTTTCGAGCAGTTCGTGTTGTGAACAAGGCTTCCGTGCGTCCAATTCTTATTACCACTTTTTGATCGGCGTCCTCTGTTTTTTTTTTTGTTTTTTTTCTTGTAACATGAACTCCAGAACCAAGAGAAAGCATTAGCCAGATGCAGCACTGAATTTGAATTTATTATCCTAGCTGTTGCGAAGTATGGAAGTCAATGTGAGCAGAAAAACTGAAGACGGCAAAATTCTACGTATTAATCATTCTTGTGGTTTAAATTAGGAAAGATAGATTTGTCAAGAACCAAGTGAAGCAGCATAAAAAAATTTCGGTCCAAACTATCAGTTAATGAGGACACAAAAATACATATGCCACACATACAGGTCACACTTAGAATTTATTTATTTAAAGGCGCAAACGATAGGACATTACATCCGTGTGTTATTCTGAAGGCCAACATCTTGTTCTGTCATTACTGAGGCCATAATGACGTATTCACCTTCTGTCATCCTCGCCTCAGTGGTAAGCTCAACCTACTCAGCGGTTGGTTCAGCTTACCGGTAACAGCATACTCAATTAAAATGACAATTACATGACAAGCGCCATGGGCTAGTCATATCACTACTTCACACCATTACGTTATTAGGCGCCTGGAAGAGCATGTCAGGCGAATAGCCAGGCTAACATCTCCAGCATCTCAATAAAGAATAATTCTTTTTCTCTCTCTCTTTGTTACACAGCAAGCAGCTTAATAACGAAATGGTTTGAAGCATGTGATATGACATGGACCATTGCGCTTGCCCAAGTGCTATCTGCCACATGCAATGTTTTTTTTTTTATTTGGTTCAGTCTAAAAAAAAAAAAGCCTTGTAGAATGAGAACATACGGTATGTTGTCATTCTACATGGTTGACATTCTACAATTTTAAGAACATGTGGCAAACAGCACAATTGTGCTGTCCAAATTGTTCTAAATTACTCGATGAGGTGGCCTATTCTACGAAAAATCAAAACGTTTAATTGCACAATTTACAGTTACACTAATTAACTTTATTAATTACCTCACTGCACATATTTTAATTGTAGCTAGTGATTATGCCAGGCATATCAACTTGGAACAAATTCTGAGGATGGCAGCGGTTTCGAGATATGCGGTATCAAACTTGCAGTGAAAATGCAGTTTTTTACCTTAATTTTTGAGAAAACACTGTTTCATACATCGAAGCACACACTAACTGGAACGCCAATGCATTTAGGTGGACACATTCAAAATTATCATATTGAAACTAGCGTAGTCCTCAAATCTCGGTCTAAGTCGATATGCATTGCATAACCACTAGCCACAATTCGTCGATTAAAATATGTGCTGCAAAGTAGTTTGTTTATTAGCGCAATTAAGTAAATTATTCGGAAAGCATATTGGTTTCTCGTAACGTAATGGCCGCCTTATCGAGTAATTTTGATCAAGATTTATAATTGTGCTATCTGCCACAGGCAATTTTAAAAAAAATGGTACAGCTAAAAAAAAGACACCACGTATATGGACACATAATCCGCTCTGGAACAATAAGGCGGCCTGACTTGTAGACTATATTTCCGCATGTCTAGGGCACAAGAGGAATAAGAAATGACCTTTTCAGCGTTGCAAATAATAAGTCTTGCGATAACACAAGCTCATCGTTATGTGGATCACAGGAAACCACTCTCTCATGCATCGTTCTGTTTTCCAGCGCTTCAGCTTGCTGACAGAACGCTGCAAGTGTCTGATTTTGCTCAACGGTTGACGCTACGGGCGAGTAGGTACATATACCTCAATTTATTTAATTATCCAGTTACCTCACGGGTTCCCACTGGAACATTAAATGAACAAGCATTTACCATATGCCGTTCTAGTATTGCCGCTACCGTATCCACCAGCTACCGGTTGGTTTGCTTGCATTGCCTAAAAAGCACGCCACGCGTACAACTGGCGCAGCTTAGCGAGCATGCGCCAACCAGACTTGTGCCTGAGAACGTCGCGGCAACGGTATAAAGCGATATATAGCGCTATGCTAAACGTTCGTAACAACACTAAAATTTCAATTTCCCTTCCCTTCCAGAGAAGTGCGTTCAGCGATCCCATAAAGCTCTGATAAAATAACGGGTAAACAACAAACAAAGCAACAATTCACAACAGCGTGACCCGCCGCGGTGGCTTAGTCGGCTAAATGGTTTTGGCTCGTAAAACTCCCGAAAGAACACAACAGCGTGGAAACGCGTAGATGGCCTGGCGATATTTCTTTAACCAGAGAAACAAACAAGGAAACAAGATATGGGGCATGCTGAAGGTGCGCAAATCCCGTCTGCGGCGGCCGCATTAGAATGGGGCGAAATGCAAAAATGTACGTGTGCTGTGCATTGGGTGCACGCTAGAGAGCCACAGGTGGTAAAAACTCATCCGAAGTCCCCTACTAAGGCGTGCTTCATAATCATATCAAGCTTCCGGCATGTAAAGCCCCAGATTTTCATGAATTTTAGTTACGAGTTCACCTAACGTTTCGTTTTCAGCCCGCGAGATTTAGCATATTCAGATTATGACTTGCGGTAGGAACGCCGATGCGAATTTAAGCCATGCACAATTTATGGGTTAAATTGATAGCGCGAAAGAAAATTATGAGCAGGCATGAGCAGGCAATCCATGAGCAGGCACCCACAAAGATCGCAATATTTTAGAAATGCCTACCAGCAATCAATTGATTCGAAGCGTGGGTGAGTGTAGCTCGACCAAATGCGCAGTACACAGTTACATCACCGTCACTAAACGCAAATGAAAAGAATAAAACAGGTGAGTCACACGCAACCAGTACAATGCGAGTTGAAACACAACACGTTGCAAATAAGCGCAGTAACACGCAACAGCAAGCGCGCGATTTACGCGAGAACAATGGGGATCAAGATTCGAGGCAAAATATTTTTGAACGACGCTACCGCGTCACCAGAATTCAAGAACC